>NW_028242653.1:0-58808 GCF_964263255.1 Lissotriton vulgaris | reverse complement strand
AAGTTCCCATGGGCCAGATGTAGAAAAATCAGAAATACAGACTCTTAATTACCGAATTTTACCGATTTAGTAATTAAGAGTAGGTATTTCTAATGTAGGTACCAATTCGGTAAATTTTACCGAATCGGTACAAATCGGTATTTACCGATTCGGTAAATACCGAATCGGTATTTGCTATTGAATCCTATGGGCCTTGAAGCCCATAGGATTCAATATCAAATACCGATTCGGTATTTACCGAATCGTTAAATACCGAATTTTGCAAGAGTGCAGGGGGTGTCACTTTGACACCCTCTGGCACCCCTGTTTTAGGCTTGTGTGCCATGTGGCACACATACATTCCCTAAGGGCATGTATGTGTGCCACATGGCACAGGTGTACATGCACAGATGTGCATGTACACCTGAATCGGTATTTTACCATGCAATTGTATTGAATGGTAAAATACCGATTTTCAAAGCCCTGTGTCAATGTTAAAATTGGCACCTACATACCAAACATGCATTTTCGGTAATTTTACCGACCGGTATATTTACCGATTCGGTAAAATATACAGATTCCGTAATTTTACCGATTCTGTAATTTTACCAAAATGGTAAAATTACCGATTCGGTAAAATTACCGAAAATGCATGTTTTTTATCCCCCTACATCTCCATGGCCATTTACCGGTCGGTAACGGCCGAATTCGGCCGTTACCGGCCGGTAAATGGCCAAAATATCCCACCTGCATCTGGCCCCAAATGTCTAAAGGTAACCTGCCCGCAATTCACCAACATTCAAAGTTGTTCAGTAGGAAGACAGCGCCTTACTAGTCTTACTAGCTACCCTTTTGGGAATGTTTCTGAAATAAAAATATGTAAAATCATGTTCAGATTGAGATTTACATCTCTGCCCATAGTTTAATGCTTTTTTTGTGAATCAATCTAGCTTTCGATATTTTAAAAGTAAGCATGGTTAACTGTTTTAACAAAAATAATACAATGGCCTATTTCCATTAATGTCGTCATGGGACAATCACAGCTTGTGTGATGTCACTTCCACTATCCCTTTGAATTAGATGATCACAGCAGAGGAGAGACACAGTGGGAAGGGGGGGGCACAGGACAGAAGGCCTGCCATAGCTAATGATATGTAAAAGTAGCCTTGTGAGCATTTACATGACTATGTTTACTACATCAGACCTCCTCCAGCGCTGTCCGAAAGAAAAAGAATAATTACATTCGAAATTGCAGACATTTCTGCATTGCATGATGATGATATATATATATATATTCACGGAAAAAACCATAGGTTTCAGACCAGTTATAGTTAGGAATTAGCATTTGAAAAACCTATGAAATTCACTGAAAAAACCATAGGTTTCACACCAGTTATAGTTAGGAATTAGCATTTAAAAAACCTATTACATTCACTAAAAAACCATAGGTTTCACATCAGTTATAGTTAGCTGGAAATTTTACTGACATAAAACCATTGAAATTCCACGTTATAGTTAGTTGGACTCATTATAACTTGCGCGTGTAATGCACTGCTGATGACGTCACATAGTACATCATCTGACATGGTCAGTGACATCACTCATGACATCACTCATGACACCATCCAGTGAATGTGTGCCTTTCTGAAAAATAAATATGTTTTATATATGTATATGTAAAGGTCGATGGAAGAATAAATGTTTAAATAAGTGTGTAAATGGATGTTTTTTTTTTAAAAAAAATGATTGGTTAACTGGCTTATTAAGTGTATCTTAGTGAATACATATATTAACGAGTAATATTTAAATATATGTATCAGTGTTTCACTTTGTGTATAAATGGCTGCATGGGTTGGTGAGTAGCTACATGTGTGTGTATATGGGTTATTAGATGTTTTTTTAGTATCAGTATGAGTGTCTGTATGGTTTGGTGGGAGTGTTACTTAGCACATAGATGCATCAATGACTGACTCACTGTTTGTATGTGTTTTGAAGACGGCATATGTGCAGGACTGTATGGGTGGATGAGTGTATATATGCGTGTGTTAGTGAGTGAATGACTGTCTCATTAGTGTCTTTATCAGTAACTACATATGTTTTAATCTAGTATATGTGAGTATTGATGTATATGAGAGAGTATATGTGAGAGTGAGAGATTGAAAGAGTTCTTGTTTAAATAAGTATGTGTTTCTATAAGTGATTGTTTAAGAGAGTAAGTATATGTAAGTTTCCTTAGAAGTAAGGTGTTAGTGTGTGTATAGCTGTATATGCAAATAAATGGATGTTCAATAGTTTATTTGCATGTGTGAGTATGTGTGTGAGTAACTTTTGGATGACTGTCGGTGTGTAACAGGATGTATAGGTGTATCACTACATATGATGAGTGTATATATGTATGAGTGACTATATAGAACTGTTGGTGAATGAGTGAATGTGTATATAGATGGTGGAATTATTGAATTGGTTGTTGTAACTGGTATGGGTATCTCCATTTAAAAAAAAAATGTTAATATATATTTTTCAATATGTGTTTCATGGGTTACATTACAGTGAAAGGAGGTCTGTCACTCTGTCACAAGGATGATGTCATGAGTGATGTCATGAGTGATGTCACTGACCATGTCATGAGTGATGTAATATGTGACGTCATCAGCAGTGCATTACACGCGCAAGTTATAGTGAGTCCAACTAACTATAACGTGGAATTTCAATGGTTTTATGTCAGTAAAATTTCCAGCTAACTATAACTGATGTGAAACCTATGTTTTTTTTAGTGAATTTAATAGGTTTTTTAAATGCTAATTCCTAACTATAACTGGTGTGAAACCTATGTTTTTTTCAGTGAATTTCATAGGTTTTTTAAATGCTAATTCCTAACTATAACTGGTCTGAAACATATGGTTTTTTCAGTGAATTTCATAGGTTTTTTTAATGCTAATTCCTAACTATAAGTCTCACTTTATAAGTAAGACTGTTAGCGCTCTAGTTGTTTAGAACACTCTGGTACATTCTGTCATTGGGCTACAGTTGGGCTATATTTGGGCTATATTATTTTTTTGTCTCTGGTGGCCATCTTTGGGCTACATTGGGCTACATTGGGCTACATTTGGGCTACATTTTGGCTCTAACATATATATATTGCCCAATGTAGCACAATACATATTTTTTCAAAGTTAATTTTCGTAAAAACCACTTAAGAATAGGGCTACCAATCCCTACAATTTTTCCCATTTTTTTTTTTTGGAGCGCTCCCGGTGCGCGCCCCGGGGAGCGCCCCGAAAAGCGTACTTATATAAAGCGCCCCGGGGCGCGCTCCAGGGAGCGTCCCGTAAGCGCCAATATCGCAAACGAAAGCATGATCATGACGTATTGCGTAGCCGCGTCCGAGTGATACGCACGGCGTAAGCGCACCAGGAAGTACTCGAGCGAATACGATCGCGCAACGTAAACATCCGACGCGCTTACGCGACGCGCCCCGGGGCGCGCCCAGGGGCGCGTAGCGTAAGCGCGTCGGGTCATGTGACCTGAAAATAACACTTTTCATTGGTTCATAACAGTTTTGGTTTCATAATGATGAAGCCCCTGGTCTTGTGACCTGAAAATAACACTTCTCATTGGTTCAGGACAGGTTTTTTTTCCAAATGATGAAAGACCCCACCTTTTTTTCTTATTCTGACTTTGTCCTTTGACTTAGGAAGACCTGTTTGTACCTCTCTGTACCGTTTTGATCTTTATAATGGCTTCAGTAGTGTAGCAGGGTTTCCGTTCTCTCACAGAACTGTGCATAGAGATCTAGAACCTCAGTGAGTTAGGATGATCCAAAACTCATCTCAGTATCAGAAATCCCCTTACCTAGCTAGCTACAGTGTCTCATGGCTCATTATGGAATGATCCATGTCTTAGACAAACCAGAACATGAACTTTAGAATACCTCAGGAATCGTGGAACACATGAACACTCTTTCGTTATATAATCATTTCAAACCAAAACTGAGAGTCAAAGAACACAAGTGCAAGTTTGAAATATTTATTATTCAATGCAAAGTTCTCAAACGCAGTATCTTGTATAATACCAAAATGCAGATTATAAAAATCAGAGTCAGCAGCATAGTCACTAATCCATAGTAAATGGTGATAGCATGTTATAATGCAAAATCTATAGAAATCTATATCACCTATATTTCGCGCACCCTATTTATCATATTATTTTATATATATGAAGGTCTCATTCGGGCTTTAGCAGGGCGGCCCCATACCTCTAAATGTCAGTAGGAGTAGATCACATCAACAGTTACCAGCTCTCTTCATGCGCAGCACCAAGTGTGTGCGTTCATTCCGTGTAACTCTATCTTAAACCCGCTTAGAGCCCAAAATGTTGGCATCAACATTATTTGTGTTATGTCTAATGTGGTGCGAGGATCAGGCCTTCCAGCAACCTTGTGTTAGGTTAATCTTAGACTGTTCAGCTCTCAGTGTGCAGACAGTTGTACCAAGTGTACCAGGCAAAGCTGATAGCATAGAAATAACATATTATTCTCAAATAAACCACCTCACCGCTTCTGGTGTGAAAGCGACAACACCAAGTAGGTGTCGTGTGCAAAACTGAAGCCGAAGGAAAAACGGCTGTTTAAACATGTAATACACTCATGCTAACTTAACGCAATATATGTAACGAAGTATCCGTATGACACCCCCCCATTGATCCGAGCACCGTCAAACATAAGGGAAAAGGCAATCATAAACAAGACACACAAAATGAAAGCAAAGTTCAATAAAAGCTAAAATAAGCTAAAAAAAAATATGTATGAATGAATATGTATGAATGCCTACAGTGGCCTCAAATCTAAAATTAAAAATAAAACATTCGAACCAAAAAAGTCATCCGCTAGGTCTCAAACCACAGAATGTAGGACCAGGGCTCATCAATTCAAATGTCTGTATGAGAAAAGAACAAGGCACTTATCCGATATCCAAAGTCATGTGCCATATCGATGTTATCTTCAGCGACATCACGTGATTGAACTCTCCATCCTTTGAGTACAGTTCACTCCTCCAATCCAGCAAGGGGAAAGTCATATTCCATAACAAAACAATCCTCCCAGGCCTCTCACGATTGGACAGTATATGCAAAGTAAGTTGCAACAGCCTCCAGCAAGAAATCACTGCCCTCCTCCGAAAATAGCTCAGCAATCCAATTCAGCAATGGGAAAGTACATACGTGCTCTTCCAGCATCGGATCCTCCTGTAACGTCAGAGTACAACTCGGTGGGTTCACCAGAACGCTGTGTGTCAGAAAGGCATTTGCCGCTGCAGAGATCTCCCATTGGCCCAATATTCCATTCATCGCTGCCAAGGCCATAACTCTTTCGCCAGAACAAATCAGCTCGTGAGCCACCAGGGGACGCATTAGCTGATCAAAATCGACGTCAGGAGCAGTCCTTAAGCACAGGCACAAATCAATGGCCCAATCGAACTCGCAGCTCAGGCAGTGAAACACAGGTTGGACACACGTGAAGTCGGTGAACCGAAATGACAATCTATAGGCCGTGCTTAATGCTGCAAGCAGCAAAGTTCCATAGTAATTGAGCATCCGATTACGGCACAGTGTCAGGAGGCGTTGAACGGCTTCTTGCGCAGGATGGGCATCCATGTTTTATGAAGAAAAACACCAACAAAATGCCAGCGGCTACAGCCAGCAACACAGGTAGTCCACCAAACAAACTCGAAGAAATAGAGTGGAAAAACGTGGGAATGATACCAAAAACTTTTTCAAACGTAGTCACGAGGCCACTGCTTACCAATTTAAAAAAATGTGCAAGCCCAGTCGTCGAAGAAGCATTAAAAATCTGGTGCACCAGCTCACAGAAATGAAACGGCAAATCAGTATTTAAAAGCGCCTGCACCTCTGTGCGGGTGTTAGCTATGTGAAGGACATAAGTTTCCCGGGCCGAACTCAGGGTCACTTGTTTTTGAGACAAAAGGGCCCTTATTCTGCTTAAACCATTGAACTTCGCTTCCAAGGTTGGAATCCGTGGCCAGATGGAGACATCTGAAGACCCATGCGTGGGTGGGTATAGAACATTCTTGCAACACACCACACGCTCCGATACAGTTACCACATAAGCCACACCAATTAATAACCCACAACATAACTCGTTGTTTAAAAGCAAATAACTACCATTAGCCAATAATGTAAATGTGGGAACCACTGCTGGAACTGGCGTGCCTTTTAAAACACATGCTAAATTTGGGCGGTCCTGATTACAAGAACCGTGTAACTGAATGTGTCTGCATATTAATGAATGGTCAGGTGACTGTGTGCATTCCTCACCATTAAGATTCACTTCTTTTCCATCCTTCAGACATCTATATGTGTATGGTAATGACCATGCCTCATGTTGAAATGCATTGCCTAGTGGTTCATAACGTCCTATAGCAATATACCGCATACAGTTAGTAAATTTATATAAGGGAAATGGTAATGTAATTAATCCATGAATAAGCCACGTGGCAGTAGTGGTTTCAGCAACAGAGAAAGGTAAGGATTCTAGCTTCTCAATATGTAACATAGAAAATGAAGCATCGCGCATTGAAAGCATGCGCTGTTTTTCAGTCAGATTAAAAGGGGCGAAAAGGGATGAAACGTTCAATGAGGTCCAGGGAACTCGACCAGCCTTAAGTGTCTGTAGGGTCCAGGCAAACTGCATTACAGAACGCAATTGATTTTGACCATGGTATAACGTGGACACTTCATCATGTACAATATCAACAACATAAGAAACAATATTATCCAATGTGTAAATCCTGGAAGAAAGCATGTTAATACTGTTATCGACCACTGCAAGCACTTTTTCCAAATTTGCTTGATCAATAGCCCTCAGGCGTTTAGCTGCCTCAACTTGTGAAAATTTCCAAATTTCATTGTATACAGCATAAAGAAAGCGTTTAGATCTACCCCTAGCCGGGCCTTTTATAAAATCATTCAGTTCTATATTCTCATTCAAACGTGACAGATGCAGTTTTACTGCAGCCAAAGTGGAATGTTGTAACCAGTTCTGACACAATTTGCCTACTGAATAAGTAGTAACCGTGTGATCTGTTTCAAAACGGGGATCCGGCCTGATGTGTTTAAAACCTTCAGACAAACCCAAAAAACGACGTTGGCAAGAATCAGAGCTTCTTTGCCACAAAAGCCACCCCTCTGGATCAAAACTGGAAATATTAAAGGAGGAATTGTGCAAAAGGTCTCGCATCTCACTTATGGACAATGTAGTGAAATTATTCCAACCTGAATATTCTTCCAAATCAGGGATGGTTGGTGCATTTAATTTTTTAGATGTAGCCAATCCAAAACATGTTGTCTGGGAAATAGTAGAATTTAAAAACAACATGTGATCCGGGATGAGACATGCACGATGCAAAGCCTCAGTGCCTTGTACCTGCCAATCTTTGGTACCCCAAACCGATTTAAGGTCAATAGCTTCCTTCCATAACTCATAGCCATCTACAGCTAACCTGTCAAGAAAGGACTTTGAATACAGCAATTTTGTATTGGTAAGTCTGACTTTGGACATGAATTTCTGTTTCACTTTAAAATAAAACGACTCAGGATTTGATTGATTAAAATCTGTAAAATATAAGTATTTTCCCAGAAATGTACTCGAGCTCCCTTGCAAAGGCGCAGGACAATGTTCCCACTGTGTGTAGTTCACCGGAACCCTCCCGGAACTCGTTTTGTGTAAGAAATGATTTCCATAATGTTGATAGCAAAACAAATCACCATAATTAAAAGAATCCAAGTACAAATCCTCAGCATCAAAGGCCGCATAATATTTCAAATCAGAGAACAATGCTTCTACGGCCTGAAGATCCCAATCATCAGAACAAATATTTTGCTTAATCACATCTCCCATGTTTACTCTAAGCACATTAGGAACATTAATAACTTCTGTGGGGCCATGTATCTGAAACCTAACCGCATCCCACACAATCCCATCAAGGACAGGCCAAGCAGTAATCTCTACTGTATTTAAGTCTCTTTTTAGTCTGTGTGCTGAATGTGAGGAGGAAAGAGGGGCCAATGTTCCATTAAGGTACCGAATTCCTGTTCTTTCTTTCACATAATGGCCATCGATCAGGCGAAAAAAATAAAACACAAAACCAATTGACATAAAAATATAAAATGAAAATAGTATCAGCCAAATGTATGTCCAAGGTGGAATCAGAAAATGTTTTTTAAACAACGTGGCATATTTTGCAATAGTCGATGGTTTCTTTGAAAGTTCGGAATCAGAGTCAAAAGAGAATCTGGACTGGCTAGCCAAACGAGCTTGTAAATCGGACATAGATAAATCAGCAGGATCTGCATAGGTCAGCTCATCAATGTTAGTAACAGGAATAGTATTTAATAAAGGACTGGATATAGCAGGCATCTCGAGGGACACCTCCTGATCTGCACCAGATGTAATAGCCAGCACAGAGTGCCTCACCATGGAAGGACAGGATACAGCCGGTGTCATGCTATGAAGAATCGGCCACCCTGTGTGTCTTGACATTGTCAATAGAAATAAATCTGTTTTCTTTACGACCTGGAAGCGGTGGTAAAATGACTGTTCTTGTGCCCTTCACTCCAAGAACTCGAACCGGTGCTCGATATGAGGGACCAAACTCTTTCTTGTTATCGATCTTCTCTCGAACCAGTTCTCCAACTTGGGGTAGCCAGCCAACTACCGGGATCTGCAACGCATCATCCGACATGGAGGGCAAGTGTTCCTTTGCAAGACTGTCTCTGGTCTTTTGTAGATCCTGTAAAACATTGCAATGTTCATCTACGTCAAAGGCCGCGGCCTGGGCCTGGCAGTCTGCACCATCGAGGTCAGGGACGTACATCTTGATACCAAAGAGCATTTCGTACGGGGTCTGCCCACCCAGAGACCTTCTAGGGAGATTATTAAGCGCATGCTGCACGCCATAGAGGTGGGTCAGCCAGTTTCTACCAGTGCCTATAACTCGGGCTGTCAAAGATTGCTTTAAGTCGCGGTTCATTCTTTCTACTACAGAATTGCCCTCAGGCCTGTAGGGACTTGAAAACTTCACCTGTACTCCCAATGAAACCATAGCATCCTTATACGCCTTAGAGGCGAAAGCCGGACCCTGGTCCGAATGGAAAGCACCACAAGCAAAGATTCCCACAAAGACACGCAAATCCTTAATGACAGTTCGCGAATCAGCGCTTAGATGCGGCCATACCCACACAAAGCGTGTGCATGAGTCAACTGCTACTAAGATGTATTTATACGCAGTATCAGAAGAAAAAGGACCGCAGTGATCCAAATAAACGCAACCAAGCGGTTTATTAGAGATGTACAACTGTGTCTGAGGCAGACGCGCAGCAGTAGAAGGCTTGATCTGCTGACAAATGTCACACATAAGGACATAATCGCGCGTCTGTTTGTACAGTCCCCGCCACCAGAACCTCTGTTGTAGCTGAGTTACAGTGGCTGAGACGCCCGCATGCGCAGACGCCACACCTTCATGAGCCGCTGTAATCAGAGAAGCTCTGCGATCCGAGTTGGGAACTAGACGCTCTCCAACTTCAGGAATTTTCACATAAGGAACCTTATCGGGACTTAAGTGGTATGTGTACTTCGAAGGGAACCCCGCAGGATATTTACCTCCCTTCTCCGTGGCAGCAACAGCCGCCAAGATGTCATCATCTATTTTGCTTTTGGACCTCGTGACTGCTGCAACCAAGTATTTCGATACCGCAGACTTCGCTGCCTCATCAGCAAGCGAATTACCAACAGCGTGGACCCCCACGCGCTGGTGGCCGAGAGTATGAATCACAAACACGAGCGGCAGTTTCTCTTTAAGTTCCGCCACTCGGACCCAGATCATTTTATGTTTTATTGTGCTACCTTAGGAATCACAAAAATCATTCTGAATCCAAAAGAACAAGTTCTCATTGTAAGACTGGACACAGTAGTAAGAATCACTTACGATTAAAGTCGTCACACAAGGATCAGCGTACTCCAACGCGAGCATAAGAGCACGAAGCTCTGCTAATTGTGCGGTGCAGTCCCCTAGTGTTTGCGTGTGCACAACACTGGACTTGAACTCATCGTTCACCATGGCACCGACTACAATGGCGCAAGCGGAAACGTAGGCATGTTTAGAGCCATGCGCAACCTGCGCCGAACCATCAGTGTAAATGATACAATGGAAATCCTCCAACGGCCGCATTGCTAAAGGAGCAGGATGAACAAATTCATACTGTAAATACTCCTGCGACCGTAAAGCGGCGTCAAAAATAAACGTGACATCCTGGGATGTCAAGGATGTAGCCCACTGAATCCACCGAGGGTGCAAAGCTTTAGAATTCGGTACACTGGCTTTCGTGACCGCCTCCAAGGCAGGACACGGGGTAACAACCAACATGCGCTTCCCCTGCGACAGGGCACGTTCCTTAAGAATTGCCATCTGCACAGCCGTTAAAACTTTCTCCACAGTGGAAAAACGCAGTTCAGCCGAAGTGTACAAGTGTGACTTGTAAGCAATAGGTACAGTATCCCCTTCATTAAAAGTCAGGTACGTGAAACCCACCGTCCCAGGGATAATTCTTATCACCAGGTTGGTCTGGTTATCACGAGTCTGTAAGTAGTCAGAAGCGAGCAAATCAGCCTGCAACGACTGCAGAATGGCTGAATGCTCAGGCAGCCAGCATGATTTGGAAAAAGATGGTTGTACCAAGGCATATAAAGGCTTGATACGCTGGGCATATTCCGGAATGTATGTCCTCCCGAAATTTAAAAAACCCAGTAAAGACTGTAATTTTTTCAGCGTTGTCGGAGAGCGCAACTGCGCGCATTTCTCCAGGAAGTGAGGAGCCAACCCCTTTCCCTCGTGGTTAAGTTCATAACCCAGAAACAACACTGTGTACTCCGCAATGTGTGATTTTGCAAAGTTAAACTTATAACCCATGTCTGCAAAGTTACAAATTATGCTGTTTACTCGACACAGATGCACCCAAAGTTCGTCGTCTGTGAGATAAATGTCATCCACATACGAACAAGCAACTGGATCGAAGCTCTCCAAAAGAGAGACTATGCGGGCGGAAAACACTCCAGGACTATTCTTATATCCCATTGGGAGTCGTTTAAACATTTTTTGTACGCCGCCGCACGTAAAACTGGTCCATTGGGAACTTAGACCATCTAATCTATGTGCATAAAAACCATTGGAAATGTCAAGCGTGGTTTTGAACCATTTACGCTCAAGACTATTCACTAGGGCAGAGCCGTGAGTATTCTGTACTGCACAGTTACAGCAATGCGAGTTCAAATGCCGGCAATCCAAAACCAGACGATATGAGCCGTCCGGCTTGTTAACAGTAAAAAGGGGATTATTCATTGGTGACACACACGTTTCAATTACACCTTGATATTCCAATTGTTCAAGGATAGCCGCGACCGAAGCTTTAGCTTCACGCCGTATGGGATACTGGGGTTGTGGCTGCGGCCGTGACCGTAAAGGAATCTCATGGCTAGGGGACAATTTATCCCAGCCACACTGATTTCGGTACACAGCCGGCGCAAGCGCCAGAGCCCACTCTTCTGCAAAATGCAGCGCTTCCACTCTCGATACAGTGTGCGCGAAACTGGGGAGGATCACCTCCTCCCCTCGCGGAGCTGCGAGAACAAAAGGTGGGGGCCAGTCAGCCTCCGAAAGCAAAATGTCATACGTATCCGAAAGATTTTCCCAAAATACCCCTTTAAAAGTTCGCTGCATGTCACCTTCAATTAACAGGACAATTTCAAAAAGTCTTTCAGGGGGAGCAACATGTGTATCAGCCGTTTCAATCACAATAAAAGTTTCAGTCGCTGTCACCTTCAACAGTGGACGGAGGGCCTCTCTCACTATGGTAATCTCCGCCGCGCTGTCCAGCAAGGTCAGAGCCCACGTCAGATTCCGAAGCCGCGTTCTCACTATCTGGGGCATATCGATGTGCCGTTAAGGCTGCGACTTTCTTCTTGGCAAACTGCGGTCTCTTTGGCGTAGAGTCGTCCCGCTGATCCCCTTCACTTCGCGTGCGGGGCTGGCCACGTCCTTGCTGGCCACCCCTGCCCCTGCCGCCCCCTCCACCACCGGTTGACGGAGCCGATGAGTCCTGAAAGGAACGAGGAGAGCGTTGGTCAGAAGCCTGAAATCTCTCAGGCGATTTAATCGTCGCGCGATCGCGCAAATCATAAACTCGATCTGACTGCGCAGGCTGCGAAGGCGTAGGATTAGAAACCTGTGTCTGCTGTTGTTGTTGCTTACCCTGATTCTGCTTTTTAGGCCAATTTTGTTTTTTGGACTTGGGCTGTCCACCCGTTTCCGAAGACTGTCCCTGGGGCTGCTTCTTCTCTTTTTCAGAAAAAGCCTTTACACCCTTAGAATTGCGGCCAACCGTTTTATAAGCCGCCACAATAATTCTTGCCAGCTGACGGGGTTTCTCGGCATCGGGAATTAACGCCAGAGCATTGGCCACCTGAAAGTTCACTGCATCTCCCTTGACATTTGCAAGGACAAGACCGCAAACTGTCTCAAACGAGCCGCTCAGGCGCATACCCAATTCAACCGCCGACTCCGGTCCGTGATCATCCTGAACACGTTTTAGGACCGCAGAAAGGTTCGACACTGACGGGGTGCCAAAGCACCTCGAGTAAACCGCCGCAAAAGTCTTACCCCATGTTTCACAGTCAGCAAGTTCCGGGGCCAAATCTTTCGGTAAACTAAGCGTAAGAATCCGGTGTTTTTCACCCGGAGTCGTATTAGGAAACACAGCTTCCAGCTGGTCGAATTTCTCGGCGAGCCAGTAAGGAAAATCATCCTTATTTTCTGGCTTTCTGCCCATAATGGAATTCACCAAGACAGGACTGATTTTCAAACCAGCCTGTTCTGCCTGAAGCTGCGCACCTGCGGGGGCTGCGCCATGAATATTACGACCAATGTAATGAACAAGCGCTCTAATCACTCCAACCGCGACATCATGAAGACGCCGCAGGTCACCCACATTACAAGTGGCGCGATTAGGATGAGGAGTAAATCCACCCAAAGCGGGCCAATTTGTGCCCGGAATGGACAAAGGACCTAACCTCGGAGCCGTTAAAGAATGGGGTAGGGCGCCACCAAACCAAACTCCGTGCTGCCAAGCATCGATAGGTACTTCCAGTGCCCTGTACGGAGCATAAGCCGCCGGTACAGCCGAGGCAGTGTATGAATGGAAGACACCCGAATTAGCGTCCACTGCCGGAAATGTCACCCAGGAATAAAACAATTCGTACGGGTACGCATGTTCCGCACTCACCACTAGAACCACAGCCAAGCCTTCCGCAGGGACAGTATATGCCCGCAGGTGGTCGCGAACCGCGACGCGGCTATGCTGCGGTATGTCCACGGCCATGGTAGCACAGGAAGAGAAAAAAGACAAAGAACACTTTGTAGCACAACTGGGTAGTAATTCAAAGAAACCGTTTCTAAAAGAATTCAAGCTTGAAAAGACCTATTAAAAAATAGGTAGGTTTTTCCGACACCACCGTTTACCGGAAACGGGAATGAAGGTGTCAAGGTTTGAATGATATACTACTCGAGTGTCATGATTTAAGGCCAACAACGTTGGGCGCCATGTAGCAGGGTTTCCGTTCTCTCACAGAACTGTGCATAGAGATCTAGAACCTCAGTGAGTTAGGATGATCCAAAACTCATCTCAGTATCAGAAATCCCCTTACCTAGCTAGCTACAGTGTCTCATGGCTCATTATGGAATGATCCATGTCTTAGACAAACCAGAACATGAACTTTAGAATACCTCAGGAATCGTGGAACACATGAACACTCTTTCGTTATATAATCATTTCAAACCAAAACTGAGAGTCAAAGAACACAAGTGCAAGTTTGAAATATTTATTATTCAATGCAAAGTTCTCAAACGCAGTATCTTGTATAATACCAAAATGCAGATTATAAAAATCAGAGTCAGCAGCATAGTCACTAATCCATAGTAAGCAAATGGTGATAGCATGTTATAATGCAAAATCTATAGAAATCTATATCACCTATATTTCGCGCACCCTATTTATCATATTATTTTATATATATGAAGGTCTCATTCAGGCTTTAGCAGGGCGGCCCCATACCTCTAAATGTCAGTAGGAGTAGATCACATCAACAGCTACCAGCTCTCTTCATGCGCAGCACCAAGTGTGTGCGTTCATTCCGTGTAACTCTATCTTAAACCTGCTTAGAGCCCAAAATGTTGGCATCAACATTATTTGTGTTATGTCTAATGTGGTGCGAGGATCAGGCCTTCCAGCAACCTTGTGTTAGGTTAATCTTAGACTGTTCAGCTCTCAGTGTGCAGACAGTTGTACCAAGTGTACCAGGCAAAGCTGATAGCATAGAAATAACATATTATTCTCAAATAAACCACCTCACCGCTTCTGGTGTGAAAGCGACAACACCAAGTAGGTGTCGTGTGCAAAACTGAAGCCGAAGGAAAAACGGCTGTTTAAACATGTAATACACTCATGCTAACTTAACGCAATATATGTAACGAAGTATCCATATGACAGTAGCAGCAGCAGCTGGTGCATCTGCCCCACCACCACCACCACAACAACCAAGAGGACCAGCTCAAGATTACATTGGTGGTCAACAAGAGGAGGAGGATGAAGAGGAAGAGGAGGATGGTGGAAGATGGCTGCCTGAACAAAATACCCCATACAAGCCCAAGTCACACATTGTATGGGAGTTTTTTTCACTCCTAGAGGGCAAGAAAAAAGTGAATGCGGCCAAGGTAACTTGCCTAATCTGTAAGGAAGAACTCTCAAGGGGCAACCCAAACAAAAAATATTCCTTTGGTAACAATACCATGATTCAACATATGACCCGTAAGCACCCTAACAACTATTCTCGTGCAGAGCTCAGGGAACTGGCCAGTAACCTCCCCCAGTCTTCAAGGACCACCTACCAAAGAAACGAACCCATTTCATCGGGACCAGAAACATCAGAGATGATGCCTTGTATTCAGCCACGATTTGCTGATTTTAAAATCACTTGTACTGCATGTGGCAAGCTTATCGCCTATTGTGAAAAGAGCGTAAAGCTCATCGTCCTTGCAGGTGACAATCACAAGTGCCCCAAAAAGAAGTAATTTTTTGGGGGGTTTTTGTTTTTTTTCTCCAGTTGAGCCAGTTTCAATTCCCTTTTTTTTGTTTCTCCCCTTAAAAAAAATACAAAAAAAATATAAAACTGTTTTGAAAAGCCAAAAAAGTACAAAATGCTCAAAAAACACAAAAAAATATATAAAACAACAAAAAGAAAAAAAAAAAGTTCTTTTTAGAACTACCTTCAATTTCTAAAAAAAGGCTTCATTTTTTAAAAACTCTGTCATTCTTTTTTCCTCATAGTACGCTCCCCGGTCCACTCCCCGGTGCGCGTACCGGGCGCTCCCCCCGCGCAAAACGAAAAAAAATAAAAATATTTTAAATGCCCCGCGGGGCCCTTTTATAGGCCCCACATCAAACCTAGGAGGTCAGAGGGGGTCTATCCCTGACGCCTTATGGTCATTTCCCCCTTTGTTTTAGCCACCTCTTGTGTCTCGATTTTACCGAGACACAAGATGGCGGCCGCTCCGGACTGTTTAGAATGTTTACAGACACCCGAGAGCCAATCAGCTTTCCGTGCGCACCTCGCGTGGCGTGCCCGGAGCGCTCCCCGGGGCGCGTACCGGGGCGCTGCCATAGATATATATATTTTTTTGAACCTAAATTACTCTAAGACCACTGGAGCACACATCATGAGACATAGCAAAGGCACATCGGGCTACCAGTCCCTACAATTTTGCCAAGTTTGGTGGAAATCCATTCAGCCGTTGAATGAATTAATGAATGAATGAATATTGTCTCAAACAATTTTTATTATTAAATATAAATTTATTCTTCTGATTCTTTTTTAAAATTTAATAAAACTTCTAACATAATATTGTCCGGAATTTCCTCATAATTATTAGTACATGATTCTGTTTGTTCCAAACATTCTATTAACTGTTGGTCCAAAGATTTCTCTATGAAATCAAGTTCTTCTTTTTGTTCTTCTGGATTTTCCACCTTTATTTCGAAAGAAATAACAGTTGATTGTTTTTCTCCTTCCATTTTCTTTCTGAAAATTGCATAAAAATTAACTATGTTAGTAGAGTTAGGGTACTGTTGGGTTTAGGTTCAGACAGGTACTTCTGAGTTTTTAACAGTGAAGTAATTTTTGGGCAGTGTATGGTTTCAGGCAGGAAGTAGAACTATTAAAAAGTGCATGTGATGAAGCCTAATTAAATTCATAATTATACCAGATAAGTCTATCTCAATCTCTAACTCTTACAGAGGGACAGTATATAACTATCAGAAAACGTTTTCCTAAATTAACTTAAAGTGCACAACATAGTTCCCCTTCCAAATTAACAACTTACCTTTTTCAAAGTAGTTGAAGTTTTCTGTCAAAATTCTTTCAAAATGTACCTCAGGTAGTATTAGTCAAAACGGCTGTGTTTCCCTCTCATTTTTCATATATATTCATGTACTTAACCAATCAAATGTCAGCACATAAAAGTATAAAATGTAAGTAACATTTTAATTGTTTGTAAATTCCAACAGTTTCATATGTGTTTTTGTCATGTAATTTACCTCAGGATATTTAGACAGGGCTACAGCCCAAATGGCTCAATGGAATACCATCAAATGTGGGATAATGGTAGGGACTGGTATGTAGTAGGGTCTATTCTATATTTGGTGAAAGTCTGTCCAGTGGTTTTTATGTAATTTCGTTTCATACATTTTTTTGGGAGCGCTTACTGGTGCGCGCCCCGGTAGGCGTACCGGAAGCGCTACGGGAGTCCGCCATTTTGTGTTTCGGTCGAATTGAGACACAAGATGGAGGACAAACAACGTTGGGAATGGGTAAAAAGGGGCACAGTAGACATCCCCTGACCCTCTAGGTTTTCTGAGGGGAGTTTAGGAGGGGCATATATGCAAAAAAACAAAAAATTATTTCGCGGGGGAGCGCCCGGTACGCGCACCGGGGAGCGTACCCGAGAGCGTTCTCTGGTGAAAAATAGTGACAAAAGTTAGAGAAATATAATCATTTTGAGTGATCAGAGGTAGGGTACGTCTGAAAAGAGCTTTTGGGTTCTGTGGCTGATTTAGGTACCTACAAGTAGGTTCCAATGCACAGTCTTAAATTCAGGAGGAATATTCTATTCCCCTCATCTGAGAAGTGCACACCATCTCCTCTGTAGATATCTTGCATGTTGAAACGCAAGTTATTGTATATTGAACCCATTCCATAGTCTCTCATGTAAGCAGAAACAGATTTATTCACATGTTTCCGTGCTTTCTCAAATTGTGGACAAAATTGGTTGGACCAGTTCCATTTCTGTCTTTGACATATATTGGAATATACCAAGGCAGTTTGTGGAAAAAGTGTCATCAATTGATCAAAGGTGTCCTTTAAAAGCATTTCCAGACCTACCCCAGTCAAAGTGCCCAAGTCATTTCCTCCACAGTGCACTATTAAGAGGTCAGGGTTTGGCAGATGCAAAAAGGTTTTCACCAATGGTATCAATTGGTGACATCTCAATCCTCTCTGGCCAATCCATTTGATTTCCACATTTGGTAAATCAAGGTTGTGAAAAGTTCTGCTAGCTGCATACCTTTGAGCCCAGTGGATGTAGCTGTGTCCAATAATCCACACAAAATACATGATGAGAGAAGGTTCTGGTGCAATCAGATGAAGTGTGGGAATGAAATGGCAGTTGGAACAGTAGGAGTTTACAAAAAAATAATTGTGGAGTTTCACTGCTCTTGAATCGCAAGCAATGATTGGTGGATTCAGATAGTTGAAAATTAAAAGTTAGGGTGCATGGTTGTGTGTTGTGAAAGAAGCAATTTGAATGGTTAAGAAAAAGTCATTTAAAGAAACATATGGCTGAGATACCCGCCACCCCCTCTCAACACAATCCCCAAGGATGGGAAACCGGAAACAGTTCTGAACTTTTGGAAGGCGGGAGGGAGTGACCCTCCCGGCCGTATTTATTAAAATATGAAACAAAATCAAAACATTAAAATAACAGTTTCATATTATGTACAATTTCATTTCCACATTACGATGTTTTGGCTAACCTTAACATATTTCTAATACAAAGGTTCTCCTAGCCGAAACTAACATCCTACAAATCCCTTTTAACTTGAAATTGTACATCCTAACGTTAAGGGCCAACGGCAAGGTCGTAACCGGTGTCAGATCCCTAAACCAGAATTACCCCCCCACTTGCGAGGGGCGACCGCACAGAGGGCTGTACCTCATGTCATGTGCACATACCAATTTCCCTTGACTTGACGGGGGCCCCAATGAACTCGACGCCATTTGATGGTCGTCCGAGGACTCGTGTGAGGTGTCTAGAAGGTAGCGTAAACCCCCCTCCCCACCCCACACAACTTACCACATCTGCCGTCGCAGATGTCCTGGCCCCGGGAAATTCCCAGGAGGGGCCCGTAGCCCCTCCTATCCAGGGAGGGGCCTTGACCGCCTTCCCTTTCCTTTCGGCTGCCCATCCTTAGAAGGGACCGCCTCCCCGTTGAGGGGCCAATGGCCACCTCCCCCCGGGCGCTCCCATCCGTAATGTGTGACGCCCCCCCCATAGGGATCTTCCAATTACTGCTCACCGATCATGACCTTACCGCCACAGGCCGGATAGTTGACCGGCTATCCGGACCCCCCACAAAACTCCTGCCTAAAGGTCATGCTGTAAACTTTTTAACCAAGCTATGAGGTCTCCTATGAGTAACGCATTCCCCACCCGGGACAAATGGACCCCATCCTCCAAATACATACTGTCCCCCTTGATACAACCATGAGGAATAGAATGCAATGCATTTGAATGAAACAATCTACCCAATTTGTTATTTACTTTCTTCACCGAATGATTTATAGCAGACACCGAATTCGCCCCCGCCACACCTTACGTGGAATCATATGGGACCATGCAATTGTGCACCCTGGAACCCTTCTCGCCAACCAACTTACTGTGGAAAGTATCGCCTCGAGAAGAAGTCGTCTACCAGTGGTCACCAAGTCGTTGCCCCCAAGATGGACTATGATTATAGATGGCGGTGACCTTGTCCGCCCTAACAAACCCTCAAAAAAGGATTGAAACTGGTCAATACAGAGCCCGCCCCTTCCGTAGAAGGTCACCCTGTACCCGTATTCCCCAGCCATGTGAATCATGTCACCTGCTTTGAATACGTCCGCGGCACGCCTCACGTATGAGTGGCCCACGACCCACACCACTTTTCCCGCAGCCGGTGATGTTTGACCGCTGGTTCCCAGGTGTCGGGTCGACCGCACCGTCCGCCCCGCCTCGTAAGCTTGCGAAACTGTAAACCAAACAAAAACAAGAAGCGTGAATACTTGATAACAGCTTCACAACATGTGTAACCGCACATACCTTTTGTAACAATTCGAGGACCGACGCCCCAAAGGTTTCACTTTTTCCACACTCAGACCCCTGGCTGTAGCCTCAGTAGCAGCCCCTATCCGAAAGGAATGGGTCCCAAACTCGCCGGGGTTCAAGCCCGCGGCCGAAATTGCCATTGTAAGCACCCGCTGGAACTGAAACCTCGTCAGTGGGGTGGCATCAGCGTGTCTCAACAAGGTCCCTCCCCATGATGCCGCCCTCTGTGCTAAATATTCCTCTACGCAAACAACAGGGCACATGGGGGATCCGTGAATCCGATGTATGACAACGCAATCCCCAATCGCACCCTGATCGGCCTTGGACCTGACAAACGAGACAATCATCGTCTCCCCCTTAACCTGAATGTACTCTCGGCACAGTCCTCCCACCGTATCCTGCTTATTCTTCGCCACCAGTTCGCTTACCCGCATCGCCCCATGAAATGCTAACGTAAAAGCGGCCCGGAATAACACGGTTTCATACCGGGATGAACATGTCGCAGGGAGTACGGATAACAACAGGGCCAACCTATCCAGACCTATCGGGTGCCTCTCATCTAACCTGCGACCCTCAAGGCGTTGCCACCCACGTAGCGCTTTCTGCACAACGAAAGACGCTGTCGGGTCCTGGATCCCATGAGCCCTTGCCATAAAGGAAATGGCGGCCCGATGCCTCAGGGCCGTAGCTACTGATTTGCCTGCCTGATGTAAAGACAGCAGGAATTTTACGACAAACTCTTCCTGGCCCCAAAGCTCCCCCCTAGCAGCACCCAAAAAGGACCAATAGGAACGGAACGCCCCTTCATATGCCTTCCTTGTCCTGGGTGCTAAACTCTCTCCCACGAGGTTTTGTAGTTCGGGGCACCGAGAGACCAGAGAGCTTCGGGAAAGGGTGCCGCCACCGGGTCCGCTGTGGGCAGAAAACCCCAGAAGGCCTGCATACGGAAACGAGAAAGCGCATCAGCCGCTTGGTTCAGTACCCCCGGCACATGTCTTGCCCTAAAGAGCACATTCAATTGCATACACAATAACACAATTTCTTTGAGCAATCTCAGAATCCATTTGCATCGTGCCGCCTGACTATTGATACACTCAACCACGGTCATGTTATCGGACCAGAACACCACAGAGTGATCCCGAAACCCCTCAGGCCATGTTTTCAGGGCCACCAAAATAGGGAAAAGTTCGAGAAAAGCAATGTTACTTGTCAGCCCGCACTCGTGCCACCATGACGGCCATTTTTGAGCCGACCATTGCTTTCCGAATATGGCGCCAAAACCTATACTCCCCGCCGAATCTGTCCACAGCCCCAGCTCCTCGGAGGACACCGCCGGCTTGTTCCCAACAATTCGACCATTGAAATCCGCCAGGAATGCCAACCAAATGCGCATGTCCTGGCGAATCTCTGCCGAGAGCCTCGTGCGGTGGTGTCCCTCTTTAAGACCGACCATGGCTTGTGCAATCGAGCGGGAAAAGGGGCGGGCCATTGGCATTACTCTAAGGGCAAAATTCAACTGACCCACAGTTTGCTGCAATTGATGTAAGTTCACCTTAGTCTCCCGAATACATGTTTCAAGGGAGGCCCTGAATTTCACCACCTTTTCCTTGGGTAGCCGAAAGCAACCTTCTTCTGAATCGAGCTCTATTCCAAGAAACTCGAGCGAAGTCGCTGGCCCCACGGTCTTACCTGGTGCCAATGGCACACCAAAATGACTCATCAAGCCACAAAATTCCTTTAAAGCCTGTCCACATTCTGGATCCCCGGCTGCCCCCAGGAACAGAAAATCATCGAGATAATGCATAACATGCTGGAACCCCGTCTTTCTCGTGAATACCCATTGCAGAAAACAACTGAATTTTTCAAAATAAGCACAAGATATGGAGCATCCCATTGGCATACATTTATCCATGTAATAGCGACCCTGAAACATAAAACCTAGGAGACGCTGATCGTCTGGGTGTACCGGGAGCAACCGGAACGCTGACTCGATGTCTGATTTTGCCATCAGCGCTCCGGGCCCCAGGCGATTCAACATGGCGACGGCCTCATCGAAAGATGCGTACCGCACCGAACACACTTCCGGGTCTATCGCATCATTCACGGAAAGACCTCGTGGGGCTGACAAATTATGTATTAGTCTAAACTCACCCGGGTCCTTCTTGGGGACCACTCCTAAGGGGGAACAAACAAGATTAGCAACTGGTGGTATATTGAATGGTCCGGCAACCCGCCCTCGAGTCACCTCTTTCCCAATCTTTACCTGTACCACCGCCGTATTCTGCAGGACCGACAGTTGGTTCTTACAACATGCCTTACCCTGAAAATTCCCCACTGGAATGCGGAAACCATACGAAAACCCGTCTCGCAACACCCCAGCGGAGACATGATCCGGGTATTCGTTGAGCCAAGGAATCATTGCCATGGTATCAACCGGGGTAGGTAAAGGCGCCCCTTGGACTATTTCAGACCTGTTTGGCGCTTCCCCTACCACCGTTATCACCCGTTTTGGCTCTGCACATGGTCTCAGGATGCGAGGACTGTCCACACCCCCCACAGTCGTGTCTAAACTTGCATGACCCCTGGGGCCTTGTACATTTTCCCCTGTTAAAATTCCAACAGATCCCCTTTTTACCTGCGTTGCCACTCGACTTCGAGTGATGCTCGTTACCTGCACCCGTCCGAAAGGGCGTCCCAGACGAATGGCGGGAAAACTCACCCCCATTACCCCCCGACAATGGTGCCTTTAACATGCCTGAATTCTCCATTCTTTGCCAAGAAATGGAGTCGTAACAATCCCAGGTCAAAGCTGGGTCGTGCTCCTTGGCCTTCCTAAAAACATTGTCATAGCAGAACCACTGATTGCCCTCATGTGATTGAGAATACTCCATGATACGTGTCTGGTATATGGGCAACTCGGACAACAACTCAGGCCTTCGTTCCCCCATAATTGAAGTGAATATGCCAAACGCTCTGCCCCAGTTACCTATGTTCTCATCGACCTTAAAGGCGGCCATTTTGGCGCGCCAAACACTCGGATGCAGAAACTCCTTTTGACCCTTCACATGCTCGATCTCGTAGTGATCGGTAAGCAAAGAAAACATGTTTACATACTTATCAGCCCAAATCTTTTCCTTAACTTCAATTGGAACATGCTGGGCCACTTTCTCCCTTCGTGAGGGTACAGACCCCTCCCCCGCAATCGGCAGTAGCCGCTTACCTGAGTTAGGAGCTGTAGTTGCTGCCGAACTCGTGCCCGCTGCGGTTTCACCCACCGGAACCTGTGGGGGAACAGAAGATGGTGCCTTCGCAGCTTCTCTAGATTCACGTAACTGCCTCATTACTGCCCTGGCGTCGTCCGCCGTGGTGCCCTCACTATCTTTTCCCAACCACGCTGCCAGTTGTGCAGCCAACTCGGGAGGCATATCCTCCCCGTTCACAGGGGTGACTACAACGGGGATCGGTCGCCCCTCCTTCGGAACCGGGATTGGCTCCTCGATCGGTGTATCGGGAACCGGGGCCTCTCCCCCAGATGCCCCTCTCTTGGACCTCTTGCCTCTCCCGCTGGGGACTACTCCCGGCAAAGCTGGTCCAACGACTCGCTTCGGGCCTCCTACCCCGTTCATTGCCGCCATCTGCTTCTTCATCTCGGCCATGTCTTTTACGAGCATGCGGAGCATCTGATCGGTACCGACCCGCTTTCCGACCTTCTTGCCCGGCATTCTCCAACGAAGATATCTGAAAGAACAAGAACAAAATTACAACGCTCAAAATTGGCTCTTCGTTCCGTCTCGAGCTCACGTGCAGCGGGGAGGTGCAGCTTCAGAGCACAGGAACAAGAGGATGCTTTCTTGGCTTGTTGCTCCTTTTATCCTTCTTCGGGCGGGCGTAAACCCGCCTCCGCCCGCCTCCGGGGGCGTGGCTGGCGGCTTCAGTGTCTAGGACAACCCCCTCTAGGGCGGGAAAAAGCGCGCCCCGGCTACGCCGCTTCGGGCATACCAGCCGAGACTCGCCTCCCGCCCAAGATGGCTTCCCGGGGGGATCGAGGTACTCCACCATACGTTCGGGGGGACCGAGTGGTCGCCCCTTTCCATTTCATCGGATAAGCTGGTGTATTGAGAGGTCAAACATCCTTGCTTAGTTCATTTGCAACATTGTAGAATAAACTTTTGAACCTGAGAGTTCAGTAAGGAGGGAGTTGCTATGGTAACAGATAGAAAGGGCTGAGGGGGGAAGTGTGTTGGTTTGAAAATAGTGAGGGAAGAGTTTTGATTGGTTGAAATGAGGCATATCTGTGTAGAATTAAAGTTTTTCTGTGCCAGTCATGGTTGCAATGTGTGGAGTGCATACCTTTTGCTCTGCTAAAGAAAAATTGGTGTGTGTGTCTGACATTGTTCTCTATTTCCCAAAGCATTTGTAAAGGTAAGACATGATTCATTTAATTTAGATAGAGACTTGTATGCTCTATGGAGAAGATTTGGAAGCAGATTGTTTTTTTAATGCTGTTTTGTGTCATGTTTTTTGATAATGCTTGGTAAATATGTTTTGCAGCATAGGGGAATTGCATTATGTAAAATTGAGAAGTTTCTCCAGTGACATGGAATGCTTGTATATAGGACCTGTGCTGTGTTTCTAAAATGTTATTTAAAGGACGATTTTGGTGTAAATGAATGCCTTTTATATTTTTGAGAAGGAATTATTAGTGTTTGCCTCATTAACTAAATATATTTGAACCTTTTACAATGATGTCACCTGCTTTACCTCAGATTAGGATGCAGATTGATGTTTTTTCTGGTTGGTTTGTGTCATGTTTTTGGATAATGCTTGTTAAATAGGTTTTGCAGCATAGGAGAATTGCATTATGTAAAATTGAGAAGTTTCTCTAGTGACATGGAATGCTTGTACATAGGACCTGTGCTGTGTTTCTAAAATGTTATTTTAAAAACGATTTTAGGGGTAAATGAATGGGTTTTATATTTTTGAGAAGGAATTATTAGTGTTTGCCTCATTAAATAAATATATTTGAACCTTTTTCAATGATGTCACCTGCACTACCTCAGATTGATTAAGATGCAGATTGAGTTTCTTTCTGGTTGGTTTGTGTCATGTTTTTGGATAATGCTTGGTAAATAGGTTTTGCAGCATAGGGGAATTGCATTATGTTAAATTGAGAAGTTTCTCTAGTGACATGGAATGCTTGTCCATAGGACCTGTGCTGTGTTTCTAAAATGTTATTTAAAAAACGATTTTAGGGGCAAATCAATGGTATTTACATTTGGGCCTTATTTATGATTGCCTTGTGCCGCCGGTGCGTCACTTTTAACATGGGAAAAAGTGACGCACCCGTGGCGCAAGGCCTTCATAAATAAGGCCCTGAGTTTCTTTGCTGTTGGTTTCTGTCTTG
This sequence comes from Lissotriton vulgaris, assembly GCF_964263255.1. Taxonomy (NCBI): domain Eukaryota; kingdom Metazoa; phylum Chordata; class Amphibia; order Caudata; family Salamandridae; genus Lissotriton; species Lissotriton vulgaris. The sequence continues at coordinate 33,887 of NW_028242653.1, read as the reverse complement.
CTTTTTAATAATGCTTGCTATCAAACATTTGCAAGATAGAGGATTTGTATTTTGTGAAACAGTGACGTTTCAGTGACGTTTCAGCGCTTGTACATAGGACCTGCGCTGTGTTTCTAAAATGTTATTAAAAAAATGATTTTAGGGGCAAATTAATGGTATTTACATTTGGGCCTTATTTATGATTGCCTTGTGCCGCTGGTACGTCACTTTTAACATGGGTAAAAAGTGACGCACCAGTGGCGCAAGGCCTTCATAAATAAGGCATTAGGGGCCCGATGTAGGTAGGCATTTACCGGTCGGTAACGGCCGAATTCGGCCGTTACCGACCGGTAAATGCCTTTTCCTATGTAGGGGGCATGCATACACAGAATCTGTATTTTTACCGATTCTGTATTTACCGATTCTGTAAAATTACCGAATCGGTAAATACAGACTCGGTAAAAATACCGAATCTGTAAATGCAGATGTAGGTGGCACTTTTAAGTGGGCCACAGGCCCTTTAGAATTCGGTATTTACCATGTAATACTATTGCATGGTAAATAACAAATTCAGGTGTACATGCACATCTGTGCATGTACACCTGTGCCATGTGACACACAGACATGCCCTTAGGGCATGTATATGTGTCACATGGCACACAAGCCTGGAATTGAGGTGCTACAGGGGGTCAAAGTGACACCCTGTTCCCCCTTGCAGGATTCGGTATTTACCGATTCGGTAAATACTGAATCGGTATTTCCCATTGATTCTATGGGCTTCAAGGCCCATAGGAATCAATGGGAAATACCGATTCGGTATTTACTGAATCGGTAAATACCGAATCTTACAGATTCGGTAATTGTAAAATAAAAATTACCTACATCTGCCTCCTTCCTATTTACCTACTCTTAAGTACCGAATCGGTAAAATTCGGTATTTAAGAGTAGGTAAATCGGAATTACCTACATCTAGCCCTGAGTTTCTTTGCTGTTGGTTTGTGTCTTGCTTTTTGATAATGCTTGCTATGAAGATTTGCAAGATAGGGGATTTGTATTTTGTGAAACAGTGAGGTTTCAGTAGTGAAATTGAATGCTTGTACATAGGACCTGCGCTGTGTTTCTAAAATGTTATTTAAAAAAACAATTTGGGGGGCAAATCAATGGTATTTACATTTGGGCCTTATTTATGATTGCCTTGTGGCGCCGGTGCGTCACTTTTAACATGTGAAAAAAGTGACGCACCAGTGGCGCAAGGCCTTCATAAATAAGACCCTGAGTTTCTTTGCTGTTGGTTTGTGTCTTTCTTTTTAATAATGCTTGCTATCAACATTTGCAAGATAGAGGATTTGTATTTTGTGAAACAGTGAGGTTTCAGTAGTGAAATTGGATGCTTGTACATAGGGCCTGCGGTGTGTTTCTAAAATGTTATTCAAAAAACGATTTTAGGGGTAAATCAATGGTATTTACATTTGGGCCTTATTTATGATTGCCTTGTGCCGCCGGTGCGTCACTTTCAACATGGGAAAAAGTGACGCACCGGTGGCACAAGGCCTTCAGAAGTAAGGCCCTGAGTTTCTTTGCTGTTGGTTTGTGTCTTGCTTTTTGATAATGCTTGATATCAACATTTGCAAGATAGGGGATCTGTATTTTGTGAAACAGTGAGGTTTCAGTAGTGAAATAGAATGCTTGTACATAGGACCTGCGCTGAGTTTCTAAAATGTTATTCAAAAAACGATTTTGGGGGCAAATCAATAGTATTTACATTTGGGCCTTATTTATGATTGCCTTGTGCCGCTTGTGCGTCACTTTTAACATGTGAAAAAAGTGACGCACCGGTGGCGCAAGGCGTTCATAAATAAGGCCCTGAGTTTCTTTGCTGTTGGTCTGTGTCCGGCTTTTTGATAATGCTTGCTATCAACATTTGCAAGATAGAGGATTTGTATTTTGTGAAACAGTGAAGTTTCAGTAGTGAAATTGAATGCTTGTACATTGGACCTGCGCTGTGTTTCTAAAATGTTATTCAAAAAACGATTTTAGGAGCAAAACAATGTTATTTACATTTGGGCCTTATTTATGATTGCCTTGTGCCGCCGGTGCGTCACTTTTAACATGGGAAAAAAGTGACGCACCGGTGGCGCAAGACCTTCATAAATAAGGCCCTGAGTTTCTTTGCTGTTAGTTTGTGTCTTGCTTTTTGATAATGCTTGCTATCAACATTTGCAAGATAAAGGATTTGTATTTTATGAAACAGTGAGGTTTCAGTAGTGAAATTGAATGCTTGTACATAGGACCTGCGCTGTGTTTCTAAAATGTTATTCAAAAAACGATTTTGGGGGCAAATCAATAGTATTTACATTTGGGCCTTATTTATGATTGCCTTGTGCCGCTTGTGCGTCACTTTTAACATGTGAAAAAAGTGACGCACCGGTGGCGCAAGGCGTTCATAAATAAGGCCCTGAGTTTCTTTGCTGTTGGTCTGTGTCCGGCTTTTTGATAATGCTTGCTATCAACATTTGCAAGATAGAGGATTTGTATTTTGTGAAACAGTGAGGTTTCAGTAGTGAAATTGAATGCTTGTACATAGGACCTGCGCTGTGTTTCTAAAATGTTATTCAAAAAACGATTTTAGGAGCAAATCAATGTTATTTACATTTGGGCCTTATTTATGATTGCCTTGTGCCGCCGGTGCGTCACTTTTAACATGGGAAAAAAGTGACGCACCGGTGGCGCAAGACCTTCATAAATAAGGCCCTGAGTTTCTTTGCTGTTAGTTTGTGTCTTGCTTTTTGATAATGCTTGCTATCAACATTTGCAAGATAAAGGATTTGTATTTTATGAAACAGTGAGGTTTCAGTAGTGAAATTGAATGCTTGTACATAGGACCTGCACTGTGTTTCTAAAATGGTATTCAAAAAACGATTTTGGGGGCAAATCAATGGTATTTACATTTGAGCCTTATTTATGATTGCCTTGTGCCGCCGGTGCGTCACTTTTAAAATGGGAAAAAAGTGACGCACCGGTGGTGCAAGGCCTTCATAAATAAGGCCCTGAGTTTCTTTGCTGTTGGTTTGTGTCTTGCTTTTTGATAATGCTTGCTATCAAGATTTGCAAGATAGAGGATTTTTGAAACACAGCACAGGTCCTATGTACAAGCATTCCAGGTCACTAGTGAAACTTCTCAATTTTACATAATACAATTCCTCTATGCAGCAAAATCTTTTTACCAAGCATTATCAAAAAACATGACACAAACCAACAAGAAAGAAGCTCAATCTGTTTCCTAATCTGAGGTAATGCAGATGACATCATTGTAAAAGGTTCAAATATATTTATTTAATGAGGAAGAGACTATTAATTCCTTATCAAAAATATAAAAGCCATTCAATTACCCCAAAGTCATTTTTAAAATTACATTTTGGAAACTTAGCACAGGTCCTATGTACAAGCATTCAATTTTACTACTGAAACTTCACTATTTCACAAAAGACAATTTCTCTATGCAGCAAAATGTTTTAACTAAGCATTATCCAAAAATATGAGTAATCTGAGGAAACATAGATGACATGATTGTGAAATGTGCTAATATATTTTTTGAATCATGTAGATACTATCTAATCAACCTTTTTCTTTGTAATATTCTAGCCTTGAGTTACTCCCTATTACACCTTTTGTCTGTTTTATACCGTCTCTCTTTCTCTATCTGACTTTTTTTCTCTCTTCCTGTTACACCCTCTGTCTGACCTACTTCTTGTAACATCCTGTCTCTGATTTACTTTCTCTTACACCCTCTCTCAAACTTACTCTCTGTCTCTTCCTTTACAGGCTCTCTCTGTTTTAGTCTCTTTTACAACCTTTTCTCTTCAAACGCGCTCTCTCTGTGTTAGTTCCTGTTACACCCTCTCTCTGTTTTATACCCTGTTACATCCTTTTTCTGACTTACTCCCTTTTTTTGACTTACTCCCTCTCCCTATTACATCCTTTTTCTGTCTTTCAACATAATATACACTCTCTTTGTCTTAGTCCTTTTGTATGTTTTACTCCCTCTACCGGTTTCTTTGTCTGAGTCTCTCTGTGTTTTTGTGTTACTCCCTCTAGCTGTTTTTCTTTGTCTTACTCCTAGTTATATAGTTGCTGTGGTATAAACTTAGATATGTTGCAAATTAGTGTTTATATTGTTTGCTTATTGTCATTGCTTTGTTGTTTGCTAATAGTGGTCTATAATGTGTTATTTTTTTCTTTACCACAGATTGAAATCAACAATTCAAAAGTAAGCAAAAATGCCGTCAAGGCAAAGGAGAAGAAAAAATACCATACGGAAAATAACAAAATCAGCATCGGAATTAAAGGAATCCTCTACAACAAGTACTTCAACAAACACCAAAAAAGCTCCTGGTAAGACAACTAAGTCTTTTTTTTTCGCAACATATGTAGAACAAAAACAAATGTTAACGGTAATGTGAAGATCCAGAAGGAGAGAGCAAATTTGAAAAGGAAGGAGAGGCCTTCAAAAAATGTCTCTACCGGAGCAGGAGAGAAGAGTATGGATAGCAATAGAAGGCAAAATCAATTTAGGGACATTCGTAGACGAATGTTTCACAATAGGGTAGTTTTAAATTTGCTAAAAAATGAAAAGAAAGGTAAACAGAGAGCTGCTTTTTACAAGAAAAAGAAAAGTGTAGAGAAGATTGTTGATCAGGCTTATGAAGTTAAGAAAAAATTATTTATTTTAGTAATCAATAGAATTAGGATACTTAACAAGGCAATTGATGTTTTCAAATCAAACAGTAGATGGAAAAGAATAATTAATCGGACAAATTTTTGTGAAGTATTTTCTGGAGAATGGATGCATAGTTCAAGTTCTGAGCCATTTTTTAATGAGGAGAGTTACTTTCAGGAAAATTATTTGGTGCATGCAGTTGACACCAGTGGTCGAGCATATGAGGTGAAAGATGGTTGTCTGATGGAAAAAGAGAAACTTGTGTCTAGAGATGCAGAAGAGGTGTTAGCTGATGAAGTTTTAGGGAGACGTACTAAGGGTCCAGTGTACACATGGAAGTGCAGTAGTATTTGTAGTGTGCGACAGGATTCAATCGATTTGCTTCAGAATTTCTAACGTACATATAGTAAGAAAAGTGTAAAACAGAAAGTGAAGATCTTGCAAGAGTTAGATCCTTGCAGAGTGAGAGAAAACACAGGTTTGCATGGGCATTCACTGGCTTGTCTTTCTAGAAAAGTATGTCAGAGTTTTTTCATCATTTTAGGATGTTAGCAGTGCATCATAATAAGGTGAGGAAATTAGTGAGAAGGTTGTATTATGCAAAAAGTCCAGCACTTAAGCTTAAACAGTGCTCTTTTGCATGGATCTGAAGTAGATGTGAAGACTATTTGTGAAGAAATTGAGTTTTGTTATTTTGGGAACAAAGAGGACAGTGTAGAAATGGATATAGTAATGGATGGTAATGTGGAAGACAATGTACAGATTTCAAGTATAGAAAAGTTTGACGAGGAAATTACCAAGTTTAAGGTGAAATCAAGTGAAAGGCCTAATTTAACTTGTTTGTGTTGTCGACGGACTCATTATAAGATTCAGACTAGGTTAGTTGATTTATATGAAAAATGTGAATTGGAACATAATAGTGAATGGAAGGATTTTGTAAGTTATTTGTTGGTGGAGAATTCTTTTGATTTGAGTTTTGATCAGCGTATTTGTAATTATTGTTTGAAAAAATTAAATGAAAATAGAATGCCTGCTAGAGCTGTTCATAATAATCTTCAGTTGATAGATATTCCTTCTGAATTGATGGATTTAAATACTTATGAATCAATTTTGTTTCAATGTGTCCATCCTTTTCAAGCTATTGTTCGCATGGAGCCTAAGATAGGGAAATTACCTCCTACAGATTTACAAAGAGGATTAAAGGGAAGAGTTGTTTATTTGCCTCTAGATGTCAAGAAAAATATTGATGCAATTGGTGTAGAAAGAGTAGAAGAGGATCCTCTGGTGTTGGACTTGGCCCTTCTGGCAGGTCCACCCCTGAAGTTTATGTTGTTATATGTAACCTGGGGATGGTGATTCCCACTCTGAGTGCGTGTGAAGAGAGAGAGACCTGCCCTCCCATAGGAATGCATGGGGAATGTATGTGTCCCTGGTAGTTCCCGATGCGTAGGGTGTGCAGGGTCCAGTCTGGTATGTATGAACTCGTGAGATTGAATGCTGCGCAACGGTATATGCGGCATGAGTGTGTCTAGTGTAGAAGTCCCCCTTTTAGAAGTTGGCATATTTGTGGAATGTGTGCCTGGCGTATGATTGGCTGAGGCTGGCTGGTGAGCCTGGCTCCCAGAATCTGGGAGGGTCTGCCCCGGTGGTGAATGGAGGGTTTAGCATGCTGATGTGAGGGGAGGAGTGAGCCTGGGTCTGCTTGTGGATTGACTGTCTGGTTTGAGTGTCCTGAATGAGGCAGGGTTTTCCCCACACAATGCTGGCTCCACCCCCTGGGGTGCGTCTGATGTCCCTATCCTGGCCAGTGAAAAGAATCCCCCATAACCAGTTCCAGCTGGTTCTTTCCCTGCCTGCCCCTTCAGACCAAGGATGTTGTGTATAAAAAGGGTGCTGTGACACTCTGGAAATCTTCTTGTTCTCAACTTGAATCTACCAGGGGCTGCTGCTGCTTGGGCTCAGGGTTGGCTTGCCTCCCTGGGCCCTGCCCTACTCCTGGACTGCTGATGGCCTTTTCCCTTCTAGGAGCTGCTGTGCTCCACCTGAGGTCCTGGACTCTTTATGGACTGCTACTCTTCCTCCAGCGCTTGGGAGCGCTTTCCGCTGAACCCCCAGAGCTTGGGGAGCGCTGTTCTTCCTACTTAGCGCCTGGAAGCGCTGCTTTCTGCCCTCGAGCGCCTGGAGGACTTTATTGAGGTTACCCGTGCTGGGAATGCTCTACTTCCCCTGCATAGCGTCGTAACGCTGTCCTAGCGCCTGGGGGCGCTGTTTACTCAAGCCGGTGCCCACCCGGCCTTTGCCCTGTTCTGCGGGGGTTCTACACCCCCAGCAAGTGCCTACCTCGCTATCTGCCTTCTTCCTTGAGGGAGCCTAGCCCTCGCCATTTTCCCCGAGTTCACCACCACCGGCCCGGGATCCTTCGTGTTGTCCTTCCCGGGCCGCGGTGGGGTTGGCTGCTGACCCAGGACTTGCTGCTGACGTCTCCCCGGGCCGCGCTGTGATTGGACGGCGGCCCGAGGAGCTTGGGAGGCGGAGGAGAGAGAGAGCGAATGCAGGGAGCAGCGGGAGCCTACTCCGCGCCCCTGCTTCCCCACAGGAGGACTGCCGCTTCCCCCCCCCGGGGCCCCCAGGAGGGAGAGGGAGCCCCGGAGAGCGAGGAGAGACCGGCGCATCCGACCCGGTGAGTGCTGCACACAGGAGGGGGCGTCGGGGCACATTGCCGGTGCCCGCCCCTCCCCTCGAATGATCCTCTGGTTGGGCTCCGAGGCCCAGGGGGGCCCCCAGTGATGCCGGGTCCCCCGAGGGGGTACCCCGCCTGCCCCCCACTTGCGTCCTGAGCACGGAGAGGCTCCACCATTGCCCCTTGTCCTCCCGAGCCCCGAGAGGCTCCACCGTGTCCCAGTGTCCCGAGCCCCGAGAGGCTCCAACGTGTCACTGTGTCCCCGAGCCCCGAGAGGCTCCAACGTGTCGCTGTGTCCCATGAGCCCCGAGAGGCTCCAACGTGTCGCTGTGTCCTATGAGCCCCGAGAGGCTCCAACGTGTCACTGTGTCCCCGAGCCCCGAGAGGCTCCAACGTGTCCCTGTACCCCTGAGCCCCGAGAGGCTCCACCATGGCCCCTTGTCCTCTCGAGTCAATGAGGCTCCGCCCACCATCGTGTTCTCGAGCCCTAGAGGCTCTTTCATTGCACATTAATTCCCCCGAGCCTGCGAGGCTCCCACGATGTCCCCCAGCTGCCCAGCACTTCGTGGGCAGCTGCCACGTGTAGGTTTGTCCCTGGCTACTTGCAGCCTACCCTGAACATCGTGACATTGGGCGTCCTAGCCCCAGAAAGGCCAGCTGGCCTGTGGAACGCTATTGATTCATCCAAAATCAAGAGAGACTAGCTAGGTTTATACAGGTAAGACTCAAAGGAGTACGTATGTCAAGGAAAAACCAGTAGGTTTTATTTGAAAGCCCTCACCCACCAACCTAGTTGGTGGCATGCTTCATCATCGGGCCCCACCACAGTGGCACCTAACGTGCCCCGGGTGTGCTTCGACGCCAGGTTACTGCGGAGCTGGTATAATTGCTGAGTGTGCAATGTGGTGAGTGTGAAGGTGAAGATTAAAAAGCCATACAAAAAATCCCAGCACCCGAGGGTAAAAACTATTTTAATGAAACTGGGTATCTGTTGGCAAGTTAAAAGGCAGACGGACACAGTGGAGTATGGATTATGACCTCCAGTGTCCTATGTGGTCTACATGTTTCAGCCTGGCCTTTCTTAATTTTGAAACAGGCTTTCCTCAGGACCAAGTGAGTATGTGTGGGGTTATAAAATTAATTTACAGTGAGTGTATTTAGGATTTTATGTGTAGCACGCACTAAGGTGCTATATGGGTGAGAAGGGGATTCCCTCTCGCTTTGCTACATATAACATAGAGGGGGAGACATACAGACGTACAGGGTAGAGTCATATTAGCATATTATTGCAAAAACAGTCGTCATTCCACCGTCTTGTAAGGTGAGTGAGCGAACTATACATGGCTAAAGTGTGGTCTTGTCAGTGGCAAGACTCATGTGATAGTTATCTAGAAGCCGGTTGCAGTGGTGATCTAGAAAACGAAAATGCCAATGTGAGGTTCAGGTAAGTGAAAGAAATTCAATTATTGTCCTCACACAGTATTTAGCTGATCAAAGCCTCCTTGGGTCGCCTGGCAGAGAAAAAGACCCTGAAAGAAGGTGGTATTAGTTTTACATAATTATCCGACCTGTAAGGGAAAACCTCAACACCTTACCCCCACAGTAGCTGTAGTGCGCAGCCTCAATTACTCACGAAACTATCGATCTGGTTCCTCCTTGGACCTGTAATCCTTCTGCGGCGCCCGGATGTGAAAGAGGGCTGGCCGAGCATGTTTATTTAAAGGTTCCGTAATTGGCTGCACCTGGGTTAGGGTAGAAACAGAGGGAGGGGTGCCGCGCCGAAAGCGCCATGTCATGCGCGCTCTGCGCATGCGTTCAGCGAGTAGCGGTCCCTATCCGGCGCATGCGCCTACAGGTAGTGCCACTCCGCGCATGCGCGGGTAGGTAGAGGCTAAGTGAGGCTACCGCGCATGCGTGGGAGTTGCCGCGCATGCGTGGAAGAGTGTATCAGCGCTCCTGGTAGCGCTAGTATGTATTAAAACCCTTTATAAAGAGCAAAAAGTGTCAAAAAGGAACGATATGGACACTAGATAGAAGCAATTGGATGTATGGGATATTTAAGATTGAGGAGGATAAATGTGAGAAGGATTGGACTATGCACAGAATGGAGAGGGAAAGGAAGCCTCATACATTAAGTATTAAGCGAATTCCATGGTATGGAGTCATTAAGCCCCTCAGTATGGGTGGATAGGCGGTAAATCCAACGTTGTTCTTTTTGGAGGAGAAAACTTTCATTGTTTTCAGTTATGGGGAATTGTTCAATCACAGTCCAAGCGAAATCATTTGGGGTGTGATTGTGGGACAAGAAGTGGTCAGTAAGTCTGCTTATATTTTTGCCACATCGGATGGTGCTACGATGTTCAGTCATTCTTGTCCGTACCTTTCGGGTAGTCATACCTACGTACCGTAGGCCACATCTGCATGTCATGAGGTACACCAGGTTAGAGGAATTGCAGTTGGTAAACTGGCGTTGTGTCCATACCTTGCCTGGTTCTAGGTCCAGGGTTTTTGAGGGGGATGTAAGGTGGCACACACTGCAATTATTGCACGGTTGGTGTCCCGTAAGTTTTGGTAATCCCCAAGCATTGAGGATGGTGTTGTCGTTAGTGGCACGGTTCGGTCTGGGTCTGGTATGTACTAGGGAGTCTTTTAGATTCTTCGCCCTTTTGTATGCGAATCTGGGTTTTTCCCAGTTTCGGTTGCCTGAGTTGATAATCTTCCAGTTCCTGGTGATTATGTTGGAAACCTGATTAGACACGGTATTGTAAGTAGTGACGCATGTCAGAGTGGGTTCTTCAGGGGGCCTTGTTGTTGCCTCAAGCAGAGATTCTCTATTTTGGTTCCGAGCCCTCTTGCAGGTAGTGTTCAGGATCCTGGTGGGGTATCCCCTATCTTCCAATTTATGGATCAAACTGGCTGACTGTTGTTTGTAGTCTTGAATTCGGCTGCAGTTGCGTCTTAGTCGTAAGAACTGACCATAAGGGAGATTTTCCCGTAGAGGTCTAGGGTGGAAGCTGTCAAACCTCAAAAGTGAGTTCCTTGATGTGGGTTTGTGGTAAGTTGTGGTTGTCAAGCCGTCCATGTCTGCCTTGATGTTGAGGTCCAGGAAGGCCAATTCAGAAGCACTGCTAGTGCAGGTAAACCTCAGGTAGTTGTCACGGGTATTGAGCTACATGAGGAATTGATCCAGGGATTCCTGATTTCCTTCCCAGATAACCAGGATGTCGTCGATATATCGACGCCACATACTGATGTTGGCTGTGTAGGGATTGTTCACAGATTGTATGTGGGTTTTTTCAAAATGGGCTACATAAAGACCAGCTATGCTGGGAGCGAAAACGCTCCCCATGCTTGTGCCATTAGTCTGTAGGTACAGCTTGCCCTCGTACTCGAAATAGTTGTCTTTTAATGCCAGAGTGGCACATTCCATTATAAAGCTGCGTGGAGTGTGATGGTTCCAAACAGTTCCCGTTAAGACTTCCTCCAGTACTTCCAGTGTGGCATCCTACGGTAAGCTAGTGTAGAGGCTCTCAATATCTAATCCGACAAGGAGTTGGGTTTCCGGGTTGTAGTTGGTTTCTTTGATTACATTGAGAAGATGTTTCGTATCCTTGATGTAGGATGGTGTGAGTTGTACCAATGGATTCAAGAAAAAGTCGCAAAAGCGTGACAAGGGCTCTAGGAGTGATTGATTCCCAGACACAATTGGTCTACCCGGTGGTGGGGTTACTCCTTTGTGTATCTTCGGGAGAGTGTAGAAATATGGGATTTTGGCATTTTTGCAGCACAGGTAGTCGGCCTCCTGTTTTGAGATGTGTTCTGCGTCCCGGGCATTTTTCACCAAGATCTGTATCCTCTTGCTTAGTTCCTCGGTGGGGTCTTTTCTGAGTGGTCTGTAATTCCTGGTATCGCTGAGTAGTCTGAGACATTCAGTGTCATAATCTGTTTTGTCCATGAGCACGATACCTCCCCCCTTGTCGGCGGGTTTTATGACAAGGGCAGGGTTAGCCTGCAGGCGTCTTATCGTGTCACGCTCCCGGTAGGACAGATTGTTAAAGGTGTTTTTTTCTTGTATATTCTCGACCTCAGTGTAGACCGCCTGTTCAAAGGCAGCAATCTCGACAGGTATACTAGCAGGTGGAGGGATGAAAGTGGATTTTAGTCTGAGGCCTGTCTCGTTGGGGACTTCCTCCTGGGGGTCGTTGGACTCTGTTTTCTTTTCAAAGAAGGCTTTTAATTTTAGTTTTCTAAAGAACTCCGACAGCTCCGGGGACAACAGTTCGGTCTCTAGCAATTCAAGCACCGGATCCAATCAATCCAGAGGAAGAGGGCGACGAGGCCAACACTGGCAGCAACCCTGGCAGGGTCCACCACAGAACCACAACTTTGGGCCACCACAATTTGGACCAATACCACCCCCTTTCTATGGTTTCCCTCCAATGTACGCACCAGGACAGATGCCATACTTTCAAGGGAATCAAAACCAAAGATATCCTTTTTTATCACAGGGCCGCAGGAACCGCGGAAAAAGAAGAAATGCACCACAGGTCCATTGGACACCAGAAGCGGAACCAGTGAGCTCGAACACGAGGAACAGAACCAAGGAACAGGCGGGACCGAGCAAGCAGTAACACCAGTGAGAACAAAAGACCAGCTGGTGTTCAACGTTTCAAGCACAGAATTGACAGAAGAAGAAATAGCAGTCCTGAATAAGGGCCTATCTTTCGTCCCTACAGCCAAACTGGACCATTTCAAATTACATATGGAACTGGCGGAGTTCTTTAGAAAACTAAAATTAAAAGCCTTCTTTGAAAAGAAAACAGAGTCCAACGACCCCCAGGAGGAAGTCCCCAACGAGACAGGCCTCAGACTAAAATCCACTTTCATCCCTCCACCTGCTAGTATACCTGTCGAGATTGCTGCCTTTGAACAGGCGGTCTACACTGAGGTCGAGAATATACAAGAAAAAAACACCTTTAACAATCTGTCCTACCGGGAGCGTGACACGATAAGACGCCTGCAGGCTAACCCTGCCCTTGTCATAAAACCCGCCGACAAGGGGGGAGGTATCGTGCTCATGGACAAAACAGATTATGACACTGAATGTCTCAGACTACTCAGCGATACCAGGAATTACAGACCACTCAGAAAAGACCCCACCGAGGAACTAAGCAAGAGGATACAGATCTTGGTGAAAAATGCCCGGGACGCAGAACACATCTCAAAACAGGAGGCCGACTACCTGTGCTGCAAAAATGCCAAAATCCCATATTTCTACACTCTCCCGAAGATACACAAAGGAGTAACCCCACCACCGGGTAGACCAATTGTGTCTGGGAATCAATCACTCCTAGAGCCCTTGTCACGCTTTTGCGACTTTTTCTTGAATCCATTGGTACAACTCACACCATCCTACATCAAGGATACGAAACATCTTCTCAATGTAATCAAAGAAACCAACTACAACCCGGAAACCCAACTCCTTGTCGGATTAGATATTGAGAGCCTCTACACTAGCTTACCGCAGGATGCCACACTGGAAGTACTGGAGGAAGTCTTAACGGGAACTGTTTGGAACCATCACACTCCACGCAGCTTTATAATGGAATGTGCCACTCTGGCATTAAAAGACAACTATTTCGAGTACGAGGGCAAGCTGTACCTACAGACTAATGGCACAAGCATGGGGAGCGTTTTCGCTCCCAGCATAGCTGGTCTTTATGTAGCCCATTTTGAAAAAACCCACATACAATCTGTGAACAATCCCTACACAGCCAACATCAGTATGTGGCGTCGATATATCGACGACATCCTGGTTATCTGGGAAGGAAATCAGGAATCCCTGGATCAATTCCTCATGTGGCTCAATACCCGTGACAACTACCTGAGGTTTACCTGCACTAGCAGTGCTTCTGAATTGGCCTTCCTGGACCTCAACATCAAGGCAGACATGGACGGCTTGACAACCACAACTTACCACAAACCCACATCAAGGAACTCACTTTTGAGGTTTGACAGCTTCCACCCTAGACCTCTACGGGAAAATCTCCCTTATGGTCAGTTCTTACGACTAAGACGCAACTGCAGCCGAATTCAAGACTACAAACAACAGTCAGCCAGTTTGATCCATAAATTGGAAGATAGGGGATACCCCACCAGGATCCTGAACACTACCTGCAAGAGGGCTCGGAACCAAAATAGAGAATCTCTGCTTGAGGCAACAACAAGGCCCCCTGAAGAACCCACTCTGACATGCGTCACTACTTACAATACCGTGTCTAATCAGGTTTCCAACATAATCACCAGGAACTGGAAGATTATCAACTCAGGCAACCGAAACTGGGAAAAACCCAGATTCGCATACAAAAGGGCGAAGAATCTAAAAGACTCCCTAGTACATACCAGACCCAGACCGAACCGTGCCACTAACGACAACACCATCCTCAATGCTTGGGGATTACCAAAACTTACGGGACACCAACCGTGCAATAATTGCAGTGTGTGCCACCTTACATCCCCCTCAAAAACCCTGGACCTAGAACCAGGCAAGGTATGGACACAACGCCAGTTTACCAACTGCAATTCCTCTAACCTGGTGTACCTCATGACATGCAGATGTGGCCTACGGTACGTAGGTATGACTACCCGAAAGGTACGGACAAGAATGACTGAACATCGTAGCACCATCCGATGTGGCAAAAATATAAGCAGACTTACTGACCACTTCTTGTCCCACAATCACACCCCAAATGATTTCGCTTGGACTGTGATTGAACAATTCCCCATAACTGAAAACAATGAAAGTTTTCTCCTCCAAAAAGAACAACGTTGGATTTACCGCCTATCCACCCATACTGAGGGGCTTAACGACTCCATACCATGGAATTCGCTTAATACTTAATGTATGAGGCTTCCTTTCCCTCTCCATTCTGTGCATAGTCCAATCCTTCTCACATTTATCCTCCTCAATCTTAAATATCCCATACATCCAATTGCTTCTATCTAGTGTCCATATCGTTCCTTTTTGACACTTTTTGCTCTTTATAAAGGGTTTTAATACATACTAGCGCTACCAGGAGCGCTGATACACTCTTCCACGCATGCGCGGCAACTCCCACGCATGCGCGGTAGCCTCACTTAGCCTCTACCTACCCGCGCATGCGCGGAGTGGCACTACCTGTAGGCGCATGCGCCGGATAGGGACCGCTACTCGCTGAACGCATGCGCAGAGCGCGCATGACATGGCGCTTTCGGCGCGGCACCCCTCCCTCTGTTTCTACCCTAACCCAGGTGCAGCCAATTACGGAACCTTTAAATAAACATGCTCGGCCAGCCCTCTTTCACATCCGGGCGCCGCAGAAGGATTACAGGTCCAAGGAGGAACCAGATCGATAGTTTCGTGAGTAATTGAGGCTGCGCACTACAGCTACTGTGGGGGTAAGGTGTTGAGGTTTTCCCTTACAGGTCGGATAATTATGTAAAACCAATACCACCTTCTTTCAGGGTCTTTTTCTCTGCCAGGCGACCCAAGGAGGCTTTGATCAGCTAAATACTGTGTGAGGACAATAATTGAATTTCTTTCACTTACCTGAACCTCACATTGGCATTTTCGTTTTCTAGATCACCACTGCAACCGGCTTCTAGATAACTATCACATGAGTCTTGCCACTGACAAGACCACACTTTAGCCATGTATAGTTCGCTCACTCACCTTACAAGACGGTGGAATGACGACTGTTTTTGCAATAATATGCTAATATGACTCTACCCTGTACGTCTGTATGTCTCCCCCTCTATGTTATATGTAGCAAAGCGAGAGGGAATCCCCTTCTCACCCATATAGCACCTTAGTGCGTGCTACACATAAAATCCTAAATACACTCACTGTAAATTAATTTTATAACCCCACACATACTCACTTGGTCCTGAGGAAAGCCTGTTTCAAAATTAAGAAAGGCCAGGCTGAAACATGTAGACCACACAGGACACTGGAGGTCATAATCCACACTCCACTGTGTCCGTCTGCCTTTTAACTTGCCAACAGATACCCAGTTTCATTAAAATAGTTTTTACCCTCGGGTGCTGGGATTTTTTGTATGGCTTTTTAATCTTCACCTTCACACTCACCACATTGCACACTCAGCAATTATACCAGCTCCGCAGTAACCTGGCGTCGAAGCACACCCGGGGCACGTTAGGTGCCACTGTGGTGGGGCCCGATGATGAAGCATGCCACCAACTAGGTTGGTGGGTGAGGGCTTTCAAATAAAACCTACTGGTTTTTCCTTGACATACGTACTCCTTTGAGTCTTACCTGTATAAACCTAGCTAGTCTCTCTTGATTTTGGATATATAAAAGCGGGGATTCAGACTAGCTTATCTAGTCCTCCCTCTCTCCTTTGATTTAGTGAACGCTATTGATTAACATTATTGTGATTCTGAGCGCTATTACATGTTGCCCTGCTGCTGGGGTCTCTGTTGTGTTATGTACCTTGTCCTTCCTCCCCTCCTGAATATCCGATGTCCCATGTCTGTTGATCCTGGTTAGAGTGAGTTCTACTGCTAGTTCCATGAAGCTCCTGGTTATTATGTGTTCTAGTACTAGTTCTAGGAAGCTCCCAGTTGATATGTGTTCTAATGCCAGTTCCATCATGTGCATACCCCTGGCAGGGGTCCCTTGGCCCTGCCCTGTACCTTTTAAATTGTAAACCCTGCCCGTGCCTCTGGCACCTTGTAAAGTGTGTGTTCCTATGTGTCCTTCTTAATACAAAGACTATTTTCATATATACTTTGTGTGGAGTTCCTTTTGTGGGAGGCCCTGGATGCTGTTGTTGGTGGGTACGTGCACAAATACTTTACACATGACCTCCAAGATAGGCCTGACTGCTCGCGCTGCGTTACCTAGAGAGTGAGCAGGGGTTGTCTTGACATAGGAGTGGCTGTCTCTGATTGGCTGTGGCGCAAGCCCTGGCCGGTCGGGGGTCCCATTTCCTACATCTGGTTATTCTAGTTAATGGGGTTCCGACAAAGAGTAAGAAAATCTGGCAAGATTTAGTGGATGTTAGGAAAGTCAAAAAGGCAACGTTGTATTTGGTCAAAAACAATGAGTACTATAAAGATGTAAGTGTTGGAGCAGAGGAAACATCTACAGAAGACAGTGATTGTTCAGTTGGACAAATTGAAAAAGTTGATGTGTCTAGAAGTGAAGAAATATATGAACATTATACTGTTCATCCTTTGCATTCCAAAGAAGTAATGAGGAATGCAATTGACTTGTTTCAAATGAAAGCAGCAAAAGGAAGTCCTATTAGTGTATGGGAAGAAAGTTTGGAAGCTCGTTGTTTTCCACAGTTATTTCCAACAGGTCGAGGTGGACGATATGATGATCGACCAGTTCAAATTCCTGCAGCTGAATACCGGACATTAAGATTATATGCTGAAGATCCAAGCTTTCGTCAATGCATTCCGTATTTGTTTCATCTACTGTATGAAAGTGATTTGTCTGGGCTTTCTTATGCAGTTAATCATATACTGAAAAGTGGAGCTCATCTGCAAAACGTTTCGGCGAGGGATTTTATGGAGAAAGTCAATCTGCAAGACAGTATTTTGGAATCTCAGCTAATCAATCTCATGACATGTCAGCGTGGAACAAACGAGTATTGGTTCCGTCGTCATGGGGAATTGAAATGTATGCTAAGAAACTTAGGAACTCCTACGTGGTTCCTCACTCTTAGCTGTGCTGAGTATGCATGGGACGACTTACTTCAATTTCTACGAGAGGCAAATGGAAACATACAAAATATAGAATTGAAAACACCTGGAGAACTGTGTCCTTTGGATCCAGTGAATGTTTGCAGATATTTTAATCATAGATTTGAAGCTATGATGTCTTTTATTACCAACAAAATAAATTCTCCCCTTGGAGAGGTTTTGGATTTCTTTTGGAGGAAGGAATATCAAGCAAAAGGTGCTCCTTATATACATATGTTGTTATGGATTAAAGATGCACCAAAATTTGGAACTGATTCGGATGACACAGTGATGAGTTTCATTGAAGAATATTCAACATGTGCTGTTCCGAAAAACTACTGAAGAAAACAGTTTAAGGCAACAAGTTTTAGGTTTTCAATCTCATCGTTGTGGAAAGTACTGTCGTCGAAAATTTAAAAACAAGGAGAAATTCTACACGAAATGTCGTTTCGCGTTTCCACGACCAGTGATTTCTAAAGGAAGAGTAAATAATTTGATGTCTTCTCTGCGACATACTGTGACAAGGAAATCACCAAAAAATACATACAATTTAAAAAGAAACGAAGAGTCCAAGTATATCAACGACTACAACCCAGTGATTTTATCCATGTGGAATGCTAACATGGATATTCAGTTTGTTGCTGACAACTCTATTGCTGTGGCTCGATATGTGACATCTTACATCACAAAAAAAGAAAAGACTGAACTGAAGGAAATGTGGGAAGACATTTCACATGAAAAGAGTATAAGTAAAAAATTATACAGTTTCAGTCTGAAGATGTTGTCGCATCGAGAAATTGGAGCATATGAATGTTCTGATTGGTTATCATCAGCAAGTCTCTATGCCAAATCAAGAACAATCATTTGGGTGAGTCTAGGTCTTGCTGCAACACGAAACCGAGTTTTGAAATCTGAACAAGAAATTGATTGTTTGGCGGAGAAAGAACCAAATAGTACAGATATTTTGAAGACAAACATGTTGGATACATACTATCCAAATAGAAGTACTCACCTTGAGAACACTTGTTTGTATGAAGTTCTGCAAAACTACAGTTATAAGAGGAACATCACAGAAGATATCAATAATGGAAAATATGCTGTCATTCGGTATGAAGGATGTCTAGTGAAGCAGAGAAAAGGCCATTTGATTAATCATCGAAAATTGAGTTGCGAAGCTCCAGACAAAAGAGAATTTTACTATTTAGCTCTTTTGCAACTCTTTAAGCCATGGCGTACAGAAGAGGAACTACTTGGAGATTTTCTCTGTTATGAAGACTCTTTTAATGCAACCAAGGATACCATAGAATGTCCTGTTTTTCCAAATTATCTGCAAATGTTGAACGAAGAAATAGAGCAAGACACCACAATTGCTGAAGAGATTGCTAGAGACAGTTCTCAAGACAGTCAGAGTTCTACTTCATTGAGTCAGGATCCACTAGGAGGACCAGTTATCCAAAATGAAGCTGCAACTGCCATGAATGAGGTGGAAAGAGCTATGGAACAAGCTCAAGAGGATGTAGTTAACTTAAAAGATTTGGTAAAACAACTAAACGTTGAGCAGAAAAAGATATATGACGAAGTCACAGAACAGATTGAACATGGATTCAGACATGAGAAAAAAGTGTGCTCATGTACATCATTTAAGCCTGTCCGACTGTACGTAAGTGGAGAAGCGGGAACAGGAAAAAGTTTTCTGATTGAAGCCATTGCAACTTATTTGCAGAAAAGGACTGAATCACCGCTGTCTTGTGTTGTAACCGCTCCAACTGGTCTGGCAGCACATAACATGAAAGGGATTACTCTACATCGTTTATTGATGCTGCCAGTTGAGCATGATAATAAATTGCATTACAACAAGCTATCTGGAGATGCGTGTTCTGAAGTTTCCAGAGTCCTGAAGAAAATGAAACTTCTTATCATTGATGTTGTAAGCATGGTCTCAAATCTAATGCTTGCTTTTGTGCATTTGAGAATGCAAGAAATTCTTAGAACAGAGTATGATGTGTTATTTGGAGGAAAGCACATTATTGTTTTTGGAGATCTACTGCATTTGACTCCAGTAAAAGGACAACCAGTGTTTAAAATGCTCACGCATGAAGATACCAGGAAGTCCCTTGGAAGCATTGGAAACGTTAATATATGGTTAAATTTTAAATATGCCGAACTGCTTCAAAATATGCGACAGGCAAAGGATGAAGATTATAAAAATACTCTACAAGATGTAAGAATCAGAAAAGTAAGTGAGCTTGGGAAAGAAGCTTTACATGCTCGATTAATTTCAAACTTGTATCCAAATGAAAACATTCTTCCAGAGAATATTTTTAAAAAAATTACTGAGAAGAAATCTGGGATATGTTTGATGCCAACTCTGCAAGAATGTTCCATCTTCAACAACAAAATGTTAAAGTTAGAAAATGAAGAGATTGTGAAACTGGAAGCAATAGATAAAATAGAGCACATGGGTGCAACAATTGTTTTGTCAGAAAATTTGAAAACAAAATTGGATTCATTAGAGAAAAGTATATCTAAAACAGCTGGTTTTGAAAAGACTCCGAATGTGTGTTTAAATTGTCGTATCATTTTGAGAAGGAATTTAAATGTTGAAAGAGGTCTGGTAAATGGTGCAATGGATTATGTTGTTGATTTTGTGAATTATAGAAATAGAGATGGAATTGAATTTTTAAAAATAAAATTTGATGGCATTGAGCAAGTACAACAAATCAGTTGTTGTTCTGCTAGATTTTTGCTTGTAAAAGACTTATATGTTCGCCGAAAACAGTTTCCTGTTTGTTTGGCATATGCGATGACAATTCATAAATCTGAAGGTTTAAGTGTAGATAGTGCTTTGGTGAACATTGGAAGATCTGTGTTTAAAGAGGGTATGGCATATGTGGCATTATCACGAGTCAAAACTTTATCAGGATTGTACTTGATTGAGTGTGATGAGACAAAGATTTGTGCAGATCTAGATTGTGTTAAAGAATACAATAGGTTAAGAAGAGAGTATGCTCCACATTTGCCTCAATATCCTCTGTTTGAAAAACGTGTGGTAGGCCTAAAAAGAAGAAATGAGAATAATTGCAGTGAGGTAGTAGCAAAAAGACAAAAAGTAGATGAAAATGTAATTCAAAACAGAAAGAAAAAGGATTCTGATAAAAATGATGTTGGATTTCAGTTTGAAAACAGTTCTGGTGTAAACTGCTATGCTAATGTAGTGGTTAATGTTGTTTTTTTTCTTCAAACTTTACAAGAACAGATTGTTGAAAATCGGGATCAAAGATTGTGTGGTTTATTGAATTCTATGTTTGAGAAATGTAGCAGTGATAGAGCAAAAATAGAAAGTGTAACAGAAATTCGAAATATTTTAGAAATGTGTTCTGGTCAAGATAAATTTTCACAGAACATTCAGCAGGATTGTCAGGAATTTTTAATGTATATGTTTGGTGTTTTGGAAGATGAAGCTGTAGATGTAGAAAATCTTTTTAGCCTTTCTTATCAATGGCAGCATGACTGCCACAATTGTAGTTTATCAAGTACTACTAGAATAGACACTGACAGATTTATATATTTGACTTTACCAGACTGTAAATCAGTGTCATTTAATAATCTAGTTAAAGCAGCTGATCATAATATGGTGTGTACTCAATGTAAGTGTCCAATGCTGTCCACATTATTTGTACAAACTTATGGTCAGTATGTCATTTTAGTTTTCCAACGATGTAGACCTGATGGAACTAAATTGACAACTTATATCAAAAATTTTGTGGCTTCTCAGTTATCAATTTCAGGAAGAACCTTTACAACTGTAGCTATTATTTATCATGACGGTCCTTCGACAACATCAGGACATTGTACATGCTACTTAAAATGTCAAAAAGGTTGGAGTTACTGCAATGATTCTCATTTGACTTATAAACAACGTTTGCCTTTTGACTTAAAAAATTCTTACCTAGTGTTTTTAAAACCAAAGTTTTAGTAAAGGTAATTGACCTTTGAAGACGGGAGCAGTTAATAAAAGTTAGTTAGTTAGTTAGTCTAATGTTTAAAATTATTTATCTCATATAGGTACTGTAAGTGGATCTCATAGTAAGTGATATCAGTTTTATAGGAAATGTTGAACATGAGTGATCAAAAAAGAGAATATGAATTTTTAAACATTGCGAAAATGTCATATAGGCTTTTCTTTGAAAACTTCGGGTAAACGGTAATTTCAGAGTTTAATTAGAGAAAATTCAAAATATACTTATATATCTGACACTATTTGGCCGTAAGGAAAGTTCAAGGTATGAGTAATAAGTCATAACTTAACACAAGGAGGAAAATGAAAAAGTTGAGAATTATTTCAGATGTTCTTAGATCTTTTTTCATAGGTCGATGAAATGGAAGTTTTAGAGAACAGCAGAGTATTTTCCTACCAAAAGGACCTTCACTATCTACTATTTGGCATCAAGGAAAAGTACGTGAATCATAGATTAGTGTACATATATGATTTGTAAGTTTATATGGTTTTTTTTTAAACACAATCTTTTAGATTGTGTTTTTTTCCCCGCTGTTATATGATGAAGAGTTTGAACTCACTGTTTTAAGTGAAATTCAATAAATTCTGAGAACAGCAAAAAAAACTATGCAACATGATGTATAAGTTATTCTATAGTTTGCATTGTGTAATTTATATTGTATTCTCATTGTCTCAGACTCATTTTCCTTTTTCCACCCTTTTTCAGCTCTTTACTCACTTACACTGCCTTTCTTTCACTTTGTTTCATAGCTGTTCCTTTACTCCACTTCTTTCACAACTCCTCAATCCGATTTCAACTGTCTGCATTTCTTCTCTCGCTTGCACCAATTTTCAGCTTTCTCACATTCCCTCAGTACCACTGCTTTAGTTCTCTTCCCCTCTCTTTCCTTCTTTTGCTCCTTTACTCTTTTTCCTTTCTCCACTCATTGTACTGCAGTTCACTCAGTCCTTCCCTTTGTCTTTCTGTGTACTTACTTCCTCACTCCTTTTTCCTCTATGGTTCTATATTAACCTCATTCCTTTCATCCCTTCACTCTGTTACTCCCCTTCACTCACTCTCAGTCATCTTTCATTCCTCTTTCTTATTAATGGATTCTCATTTAGACTCCTTTCCCTTTCACTCATTTTCTTTTTACTTACTTCTCTTTCCTGATTTCGTTTTGGTATCTCACATTCCTTTAGTATCTTACTTACCTTCAGTAATTTGTTCTCCTTCTATTTCTTTTTCCCTCTTTTTTGTCTTTCTACATTACTTTTTTTCTGTTTCTGTATCCTTCACTCTTGCTTTATTTCTTAGTACACATTTTTGATTTTTTACCTCTTGACCTGTTTCTTCTATTTTAAAATATATATTTTACTAATTATAACTTTTTTTTGTCTTTCACAGATATAAAGTGTAGTTTTAACATGTAATTAAGTTTTCATTAATTATATGATAAGTGTGACTAAAAAATGTAGTTTGTCATCACCCTTTGCTTTAACCTCACTACTTTTCTCTCACCCTACCTCACCCCTGTTTCCTTACTCTGCTTCCCTCACTTATTCTTATGCTCCATGTTTATTTCCCTTTTCCTTACTTTCCTACCACATTCAACTTCTTTCACTCTTCCTGCTCACCCACACTCCCTCACTTTCCTTTCTTTTCTGGTTCACTCAGTCCCTTTCTATTACTCCTTCCTTTACTCCCTCTGTTCTTTCTCTCTGTCACTCCCTATGTCTTACCCTTATTCACTTTTATCCACCCTCTTTCACCTCTCTTTACTTACACTCACTGCTCTTTTCTTTCCCTCCGTCACCCCTGTTCCTTTTCTCTGGTTCCGTCACTACCCGTCATTCCCCATCCTTTACTTTCCTTCTTTTTACTTTCATCACCCATTCACATTCTCCCAGAACCTCTGCTTTAGTCTTCTTCCTCTTTCTTCTCTTCTTTTGGTCCCTTATTCATTTTCCTTTTCTTAGTTACTTCCACTTATACCTTTTCTCTGTTTTACTATCTATTACACAGTCCCTCTGTGTTCTTCCCTCTAGCTCTCTTCCTCTTTACACCACTGTCTCTGTCCCCTTTGCTCATGCTCACTCCTTCATTCTTTTTTTTTCTTTTTTTTTTGGTATGCTCCCGGGACGCGCCCCGGTACGCGCACCGGGGCGCACACTGGGAGCGCTCCAGGGTGAAACATTAAAAAAAAATGAATATACTTTAAAAAAAGGTATTATATTAATATCCATATATATTCACTGAAAAACCATAGGTTTCACACCAGTTATAGTTAGGGATTAGCATTTAAAAAACCAATGAAATTCACTGAAAAAACCATAGGTTTCACACCAGTTATAGTTAGGAATTAGCATTTAAAAAACCTATTAAATTCACTGAAAAACCATAGGTTTCACACCAGTTATAGTTAGCTGGAAATTTTACTGACATAAAACCATTGAAATTCCACGTTATAGTTAGTTGGACTCACTATAACCTGCGCGTGTAATGCACTGCTGATGACGTCACATATTACATCACTCATGACATGGTCAGTGACATCACTCATGACATCACTGATGACACCATCCTTGTGACAGAGTGACAGACCTCCTTTCACTGTAAAGTAACCCTTGAAACACATATTCAAAAATAGAAACTAACATTTTCAAAAAAGTGGAGATACCTATACCAGTTACAACAACCAATTCAGTAATTCCACCATTTATATACACATCCACTAATTCACCAACAGTTCTATATAGTCACTCATACATATACCCACTCATCATATGTAGTGATACACCTATACATCCTGTAACACATCAACAGTCTTCCAAAAGTTGCTCACATACATATTCACACATGCAAATAAACTATTGAACATCCATTTATTTGCATATACAGCTATACACACACTACCACCTTACTTCTAAGGAAACTTACACATACTTACTGTCTTAAACAATCACTTATAGAAACACATACTTATTTAAACAAGAACTCTTTCAATCTCTCACTCTCACATATCCTCACTTATATACATCAATACTCACATATACTAGATTAAAACATATGTAGTTACTGATAAAGACACTAGTGAGACAGTCATTCACTCACTAACACACACATATACACACTCATCCATCCATACAGTCCTGCATATATGCCGTCTTCCAAACACATACAAACAGTGAGTCAGTCATTGATGCATCTATGTACTAAGTAATACCAAACCATACAGACACTCATATTGATAATAAAAAATCGAATAACCCATATACACACACGTGTAGCTACTCACCAACCCATGCAGCCACTTATACACAAAGTGAAACACTGATACAAACATTTAAATATTTAAACAATATTCGCTAATATATGTATTCACTAAAATACACTTAATAAGCTAGTTAACCAATCAATTTAAAAAAAAAAAACATCCATTAAGTCACTTATTTAAACATTTATTCTTCCATTGACCTTTACATATACATATATAAAACATATTTATTTTTCAGAAAGGCACACATTCACTGGATGGTGTCATCAGTGATGTCATGAGTGATGTCACTGACCATGTCATGAGTGATGTAATATGTGATGTCATCAGCAGTGCATTGCACGCGCAAGTTATAGTGAGTCCAACTAACAATAACGTGGAATTTCAATGGTTTTATGTCAGTAAAATTTCCAGCTAACTATAACTGGTGTGAAACCTATGGTTTTTTCAGTGAATCTAATAGGTTTTTTAAATGCTAATTCCTAACTATAACTGGTGTGAAACCTATGGTTTTTTCAGTGAATATATATATATATATATATATATATATATAAAACACATCAAAGTTGCCCTTGAGGAGACTCTCCTCAAGGGCAACTTTGATGTGTTTTATATATATATATATATATATATATATATATATATATATATAGTTATAGTTATAGTTAGGAATTATATATATATATATATATATATATATATATATATATATATATATATATATATATATATATATATATATATATATATATATATATATATATATATATATATATATATTCACTGAAAAAACCATAGGTTATAGGCCATATATAGTTAGGAATTTGCATTTACAAAACCTTGAAAATTCACTGAAAAAACCATTGGTTATAGACCATATATAGTTAGGGATTAGCCTTTTCAAAACCTTATTTTACTCACACAAAACCATTGAAATTTCATATATAGTTAGTTCCACTAACTATATATCGCGCACCCGCAATCCACTGCTGATGATGTCACATATTACATCATTCATGACATGGTTAGTGACATCACTGATGACATCACTGATGACATCTCAAATGACATCACTGATGACATCACTGATGACAACATCCAGTGACTGTATGTTTCTGTAAAGTTAAAATATGTCTTACATATTGAAGAATGAGTGGATGTATAAGTGTCTGGATGAAGGATTTAGTAGGTGCATGACTGACTGTATGAGTGAGTGATTAAATGTGTCCCACTGAGTGCATGGGTTACTGACTAAACTGTTTTAATTTGTGCATCATTATATCTGTTGTTCTACAAACTGCTGCATATGTTGATCAGTAGCTATATGAGTAACTGTATGGGTTATTCATTGGTTGTCCAAGTATTTGTATGGGAAACTGAGTGTGTGTGTATGGGTGGCTGGGAGGTGTGTGACTCTGTACATAGATGTGTGAGTAGTTGTTTCACTATATGTATGGGTTCAAAAGTGCATGTGGAAACAGCTGTATGGGCGGTTGACTGTGTGCATGAGTGTATTAGTGAGTGAATGGATATCTCAGTGCTACATGTCAAAGTAAGTACATATGTAAAACACAGTACATGTGAGAGTTGACATCTATAAATAACTGTGCATAAGAGCCAGTGAATGTGTGAGTGGCTGTATGGATCATTGTGAACATGTATCAGGGATTGTATAAGAGAGTAAAGTAAATATGTGTTAGTATATGTTTGAATAAGTAAGGTGTGTATAACTGTATAGTTGAGAAAATGGAGGTGTGATTGATTTTTTGCATAACTGACTAGGTGTGTGAGTAACTCCATGGATGAGTGACAGTCTGTGACTGTCTGTTTACACTGATTGTATCTAAGGTTATATTAGAGTCTGAAGAGGTTCATGGTATTATCACATGAATGATATCAGTGATGTGATCAGTCATGTCAAATGAGATGTTATCAGTGATTTTATCAGTGATGTCATTTGAGATGTCATCAGTGATGTCATTTGAGATGTCATCAGTGATGTCACTAACCATGTCATGAATGATGTAATATGTGACATCATCAGCAGTGGATTGTGGGTGCACGATATATAGTTAGTGGAACTAACTATATATGAAATTTCAATGGTTTTGTGTGAGTAAAATAAGGTTTTGAAAAGGCTAATCTCTAACTATATATGGTCTATAACCAATGGTTTTTTCAGTGAATTTTCAAGGTTTTGTAAATGCAAATTCCTAACTCTATATGGCCTATAACCTATGGTTTTTTCAGTGAATTTCATTGGTTTTTTAATAGCAAATATCAAAATCTGTAAAATGTCAAGTACGTGATAGGTAAAAACTGTTTCGTGTTTATGCACGCTGATGTGCTTTGAACGCTGCCCCCCTCCCCTCTTTTCTCTTAGTAGTACTCTCTCTTTGCAGATAGTGAAGAGTAGTTAACGCAGGCCTTTACCCCTGTTGTAATCCGTCGTGCCTGCTTGTCTCTCCATTTGATTGATTGTTATCCAAGCATTTACTGTTTTACAATTGATTCTCTTTGGTCCATTCTCTATTTACAAACAAGCACAAAGTCGCAATACTCTGTTTAGTCTTTGCAGATAGTGAAAAATCGTGAAAAATCGTGTAAAAAAATAAAAGTAATCGAGCAAAATCAGTAGGCCACTAATTGGATCTCTTTTTGACCTCGCTAAAATAGAAATATTAGGAACAACCCTTCATGAGAAATACGAAAATAGTGAGATGAACTGAGCTCCACACCATGAGGGCTGCAAGACAGCTCGGCTCCGTCACCCACCCCGCCCAAAATAACGACAAACCCTATGGAAATAATAAAAATATAGACAACACACCAGCAAAGTAACAGGGTAAAACATTTTATTAAATAACTATTTACATTACGTTGGTTTATGACATGATGTCAGTAGTGGACCGGTGTGTGAATAGGTCGGAAGCAGCACAAGGCACCAAGATCCGGATGGCAAGTCCTGGATGTTGGGTGCCATAGTTCAGAGTTCTGAGCAGCGCTTGTAACACTGTCTGAAGCTTATTTCCACCTACTGCAGCTTCACTAATCTCAAAGTAAGTGAGGGTCGTTTGTGGACCTGACTGCATTTGAAAACAATGTTATATGGTACATCCCTAATCGCTTGACGGAGGCCCCCGAGGTGCGGTGTGATGGCACGGACTCGGAGAAGACGCTTGGCTCCGACCCCCTCCCCAAGTCTTATAGCACTGGTGTAGCCTGAGATCGCCCCCGACATAGGCGGCCGGGCTCCGGGGTCCGGCGGAATTTTTTGCCTTTTGATGACTCTTCTATTCTGGACTTTGTCCCACAATCCGTTTGACCTGAAGACACGCTGTAGTGGGGCGCCCCTTTACCGTTTTAGTTGCCATTCCGCCCGCTTTTGCTACACTGTGCCTCTTCCGCCATTCAGCTGTTTACCGCTCGCTCTTCCGACTACAGCGTCTCGCTCACCATGTAGTTGAGTTGCGCCCACTCTTGCGGTGCAGCGATAGGCAACTGCCACAGGACTCTCAAAATGGCGGCCGGCTCTTCAGATTTGGGCGTGGTCCACTAAAATGGCCCTGGGACACCTTGGAACTCGGACGCTTCCCTGATAGGGCTTGGGTCCCATTCTCAAAAGCGTCCCCTCAGCCGTGAAGATTCTACAAAAGTCTTGGGGGCCCCCGACTCCCGCAGGCTTCTGGTGGGGAGCGGCTGCCATGTCTGCTCGTGGAATGGCCACGACGGAGCTACGAGATGGTAGTGCTCTCATGCTGACGCCAGCTTTAGTCTGAAACATCCAGAAACACTGTAGACTACCAATTCGATCAGTTCCGGTAGCGCCCCAACATGACCCGGTAGAGAAGAACTTGCCCTCCCCTCTTTGACTGATGGTTCTTGTTGCCTGTCCCCTCTGTTGTCATTTAACAGAACTTTTTGGACTGCTGAAAGGGGTTGTGTTCCGAACGCTGGTTGGTGGAGACATTGTGACTATATTCTTGACCTACGTTGTCGCGTAATGCGTTATATGACACGCCGCGTTAGCGCACCCGGAAGTGATCCGGGGCGCGGCGCGCAGCGCGTAACGTAAGCATAACAGGTCATGTGACTTGTTAATAAAACTTTTTATTGGTTCATTTTACTTTTGTTATTTTAATAATGAAAAGCTAGGTCATATGACCTAAAATATACGCTTTTTATTGATTTCGATCTTTTTTTTTTAAAACATATATGTTATAATATTCCAGAAAATTTACAACTGTCCTGCAAGTAAAATATATTCCTTTTTCTTGAAAAAGGGCGTTTCTTCGTTCCATGACGGAGCCGTTGAGTAAAAGAGACTCGGCCTGCTGTCTTAGTCGCCGATACGCCTGATTATCAGATTCTTATCGATCACTTTATGTTGCAGGAGTGGAAAACACAACTGCCCTTGACCATTTATCTTTACTGCGTTCCTACGTATTATACCTTGTATCCGTCATGTAATTGGACTGCTTTATTTCACTTGCCTTTTACTGATTCGAAAACAGTGACTAAAAGTAAAAACTTTACCAATGTAAATACTACTACCATGTTTTGTTTTAAAAACCTTTATTGTGAAAATGTCAGCATACAAATACGGGCCTATAACCACGTGGGCCGGCCACGGAGCAAACTGAAATTCGAACTTTCAATAGTACAGTAATCAATAACACATCAGAACTTAATATCAATAGGGATGTCGAAATATTCAATCAATTCTCGTCCCCGCCCGCCATGAGCATCAAAACTGCATTCATATCTCGTGATATCAAGGTTGTTCAACCAGTACACAACAATGAGTTACGAGTCCCATTTATACCGGCGCCATTTTGGGCGAGGCCGGGCAGGTCCAAGATATAGTCAAAATGTCTCCACCAACCATCGGCCAGACCAGAACCCCTTTCGGCCCTTTATGCTACAAGATGGTGTCTTCCATTCAGAAAATATTGTTGGCAGCATTTTCAAAAGGAAAGATAAACAGCCGTTCTCCTAGTGAGTCTCACATTGTTACATTTAGGAAGAATGTTGAAGAGTAATATGTGGAAAATCTGAAGCCATTTTTCTACAAACTCTCAATCAGCCTTGGATGGAGAAAAAAAATCCTGAAGAATGTACAAACTGAAAACCAATTTTTGTCTGTATAGCAGCAACAGCAACGCTTGAGTCAGCTTTGTGTCAAGCCGCCATTTTCATTCAATCAATAGCGTCCCCCTGCACACATTCAGGGACCTGGTCGTGTCTTCAGATGAAACGGATTGTAGGACAAGAAGCAGAAAGGAAAAGGAAAAAAGTTCCGCCGGACCTCGGGAGCCGGCCGCCTATGTCATGTGCGACCTTTGGCCACACCAGGGCAATAGTGAAGCTGCAGCAGGTGCAAATAAGCTTCAGACAGTCTTACAAGCACTGCTCAAAACTCTCAACTATGGCACTCAACATCCAGGACTTGCGATTCGGATCTTGGCGCCTTGTGCTGGTTCCGACCTATTCACACATCGGTCCACTACTGACATCACCTCATAAGCCAACGGGGCACCCCACGCCGACTTTCGGCGCAGCATTGTAGGATGGCCACACCAGTGCGGCAACTTGCTGGACACCACCTCGGTGCCATCCGGATCTCGGCGCGTTCGAGTCACTGTACCGCAAAAGTGACCGCAACTCAGCTGGACACGCCGTCTTTCGGCGCAGCATTGTAGGATGGCCACACCAGTGCGGCAATTTGCTGGACACCACCTCGGTGCCATCCGGATCTCGGCGCGTTGTGCTGCCTTCGGCCTACTGTAGCCGCAAGTGCGGACGCAACTCAGTTGGACGGCGAGTGAAACGCTAAGGGGCGCCGCACTGCAGCCGAGGAGCCTCCATCTTGGGGGAGACGCACAGCCCCCACTGACTGACGCGACCTCACAGGCCAACGGGGCGCCCCACGCCGACTTTCGGCGCAGCATTGTAGGATAGCCACACCAATACAGCAACTTGCTGGACACTAACTCGGTGCCATCCGGATGTCGGCGCGTTGTGCTGCCTTCGGCCTATTCGCACATCGGTCCGCTACTGACGCCGCCTCACGTGCCAACGGATTTTCTACGCTTTTTGTAGCCCTATGCCGCATAACAGGTCATGTGACTTGTTTATAAAACTTTTCATTGGTTCATTTTACTTTTGGTTTCCCAAAGATGGAAGGCTTGGTCATATGACCTAAAAATAACACTTTTCATTGGTTTAGAAATTTTTTTTTTCCCAAACGATGAAAGCCCCACCTTGTTTCTGGATGTTTCAGACTGAAGCTGGCGTCAGCATGAGAGCACCACCATCTCGTGGCTCCGTCGTGGTCATTCCGCGAGCAATCATGGCAGCCGCTCCCCACCGGAAGCCTGCAGGAGTCGAGGGCCCCCAAGACTTTTGTAGAATCTTCACGGCTGAGGGGACGCTTTCGAGAATGGAGCCCAAGCCCTAGCAGGCAAGCGTCCGAGTTCCAAGGTGTCCCAGGGCCATTTTAGTGGACCAGGCCCAAAACCGAAGAGCCTTCCGCCATTTTAAGAGTCATGTGGCAGCCGCCTATCGCTGCACTGCAAGAGTGGGAGCAACTCAACAACATGGTGAGCGAGACGCTGTAGCCGCAAGAGCGGGCGCAACTCAGCTGGATGGCCGCCACCTGGGGAGGCCCATTCACGCCGCCTCCCCCACGCCCCCCCCCCCGGGCCGCCCCACGCCAATTTTCGGAGCAGCATTGTAGGATACCAAAACCAGTGCGGCAGTTTACTGGACATCACCTGGGTGCCATCAACATCTCAGCGCGTTCTGCTGCCTTGGGACTATTCGCACAAAAGACAGCTTCTGACCATTGTTGCTTTTTTTTGTCAAAAATGTTTAAATGTTTTTACAGTTTTTGTTCCGTTCGTTATATTTAAAAGTTAATAAAGTTTTATAATCCTACTTTGTTGGAGTGTTATATATTTTTTTAAACAACGGGTGAATGGGGCCTTGAATCGGGTTATTGTCATGTGTGGGCTTTGCAAGTGTACTGCTACAGGATCGGACATTTCAAACTCAAATGCACGTTCTTTTTCTTACCTTTCCGAAGCATGGAGTGCAATAGCAGGCAGAGAAAGGGTGATGCAAGTGTTGAACACTGCCTGGCCTGGAAGTTGCTGGCAGTGCCCCCCCCCCCTGCCCGCTCCTGAAAGAGGACACACACACACCGCCGCCCCGAGTACTTCACAGATCTTTAAAAGACCATGCGCTTGTTCATGAGGCTTAAATGGTTTATCACCCCTTCTAGAACCCCTGCATCGACCCTCTGACGTTTCCTGGAAAAATTACCACGTAACACAATACCAAGCCCTGTCAGCTGAAACCCCCGAGGAATCGTGGGGCATATTATCAAGGGGGTTTATCTCCGCTTTTTTGGCTTTAAAAGCCAAGAAAGCGGAGATAAAATTATATCCCTATTACCAAGCTGTCGCTAACACCAGTTAGTGACAGCTAAAAGGAGATAGCGACCATCTTGGGCCCCGCTTTGCATGTCAGTGATATTTATCACTAATGACATGCAAAGTGGGCGTGCCAAGATGTTAGCGACTGGAAACGGTCCCTAACATCGCTATCTCCTATTACCAACTTTTGGAGATATTCGCGCTAAGCGCGAATATCTCCAAAAGCTAACACCTGACCTGAGCAGTTCTTAGCCATGTTATCCAATGGGAGGTGGATAACATGGCTAAGAGCATTTGCTCGATAATGCATGAATATCGCTGACTTTTCAGCGATATTCATGCATTGCGGCCGTTTTTTATCGCATTTGCGATAAACCTTGCTAATAGAAAGGTTTTATCTGCGATAAAAATCGCCGATGTGCGGCGATAATTTTTGTCTCTAAACAAGTTAGAGACAAAAATTATCGCTAGTTGTTGGTAATATGCCCCCGGGTTTTTGCTTGCAGAAATAGGGAGCGGGAGACTAGCACTGAAATCAGTAGTCTCACGCCTGAATCGGGAGGGTTGGCATGTCTGGATTCTCTACAGCTGGGGCCATAAACTACATCCGCAGGGCTAGGTGATAGCCTGGGACCGGCCTGGCATCTAAAATGGCTGCCGTGCACGACAAAATTGTGGCATTGGAAAAAGGGCAAGATGGCGCAGACAATGTTTATCAATAAGGATTCATTTATACCAAAATATTTTATCGCACTGACAAATTGGTGGTCAACACTTCCTGATTTCCATCAAATCGAACGTTAACAGACGTCACGCAGCAAAAAAAAAAAAAGCTCACGCACATCCGCTGGAAGACATGTATCAACATATATGAGCCTCCTCAGCCACCCTCAGAAAACATAAGGGATTAGGATACGTCTCCCGCACCCCCTTATACCTAGTAATTTAATTAAAACGAAGCACAAAATGGTCTCCCGCACCCCCTTATACCTAGTAATTTAATTAAAACGAAGCACAAAATGGCGAATTCCCGTTTCGCTACCACTTTGCGGCCCAGTTCGCGGCCCGGGAAGCGCTTCTACCGTGAAAAATAATTTTTTTTTTATTTTCCCCACGGGACCCTTTAATAACCCCAACAACATTCCTAGGGGGTCAAGAGGGGTATACCTTGCCCCCTTTCATTAAATTCCCCCTTCGTTTTTCACCTCTTCTTCTCTCTCGATCCTACCGAGAGATAAGATGGCGGCCGCTCCGGACTGTTTAGAATGTTGACAGACACCGGGGAGCCAATCAGCTTCTCATCGCAAAGTTCCGTTTCGCGAAAAGTAAGCGGACCGGAGCGCAGCCCGGAGCGCTGTTACAGATATATATCTTGTTTTGAACGTTAATTTCTCAAAATCCACTGGAGCACATATATTGAGACCTAGCAAAGGCACATCGGGCTAACAGTCCCTACAATTTTGCCAAGTTTCGTGCAAATCCATTCAGCCGTTCGAGCTAAAAGTGAGGCCAAAGGCCCTATGGAAATTAACATGGGAAAAACGCGTTTTGGGACCCCCCTTTTTTCTCGGCCCCCCCTTGACGAAACCCCCCCAAATTTTCAGGGGCTGCTCAGAAACAAATTGTGCCATTTTCCTGAAAATTTCAGCCGATTCCGTCCACAAACGCCAAAGTTATTAGACATAGAATTTTCAAAAGTTCCATAGACAAAAAATCCTAACTATATATACCTACTGGCGACACGCCAGTAGGTAATATATATATATATATATATATATATATATATATATGTATATATATATATATATATATATATATATATATATATATGTATAACACAAACAATATTGAATACAACCAGCGTTACCAGAGAATCCAACGCAGTAATCAATCTATCTGATATTAATTTGAATATGGCTGAGAAACAAATCCTGGCACTTGGTTTTCCGTATAGTCACAAGAGCAATTTCAATTATGCTGAAACACGTATGGACGTTTTTAGGTTCATTCGCAAATTGAAATTGCGCAAAAATCATTTGCTACAGAC